>NW_007727654.1:337481-356052 GCF_000696425.1 Galeopterus variegatus
CCCCCTCCCCTGGCCCGCCTGGCCTTGTCCCTCCCCGGGGCCGCTGCGTCTGGGCGCCGCCTTCTCTCCAGACCCCGCAGGGCACCGTGTCTCCATCCCCGGCCTGAACCTGGTGCCCTGTGCAGAGCGCACGGCCAGAGGACGGGGGACCCTTCGGGGAAACTGAATCGGGCCAAGGGTCGGACCTTCCAGACCCCCAGGTGCCCAAGCCCCTGCCTGTCCTTACTTCCACCCTCTCCCCACCCCGACTGTCCCCACATCCCGGCAGCCAGGCCTCTCCTCGAGACCTCAAGATCCCCCTTTTCCTCCAACATACAGCAGGGGGGGTGGGCACCCCTTTTTTCTCTGAGGGCAAGGTGTCCTCTTCTGCACCTCCCCCTGTCTCCCCCTCAGCGATGGCCCTGCTGTGCAGGTTTCTCTTGCAGGGGCACATCCTTCCTATTCACATCCAAGTCCTGTCCTCCCTCCCTCCGTGAGTACCCCACCTCCCAGCTACCAGCCACCCACCATACCACCACTCTCCTGCCCCAAATCCTCTGACCTCCCTGTTTATTGAGACCTAGCCCAAACTCTGGCTTTGATGGCCAGGACCTCAGCCTAGTTCCTCAAGCACCCTGTCCCCACCCCACTAAACTCTGACTCCTGCCACCACTGAGCATGCAGCCTGTAAGGGATGTAGCAGATGATGGCGGGAGTGTGCAGGGGCCAAAGTGCATGGGGGGTGGGGAGTTCAGCAGGGGCTGCGGTCACTCCTGCTGAGAGACCAGAGGAGTTGCCAGCCAACAAGCCCAGCCTAAGCCAGCCCTGAGCAGGCTGCAAAACCAACACGGAGGAGCACCAAGCCGCAACCTCTAGTGTCATCCTCACAATCAGCCTTTGCCCTGCCCAGCCCTGCCCCTCCAGGCCAGCCCTGGCTCCTACATGAGCCGCTGTCTCCACTCGTGGTGAGCTTCAGGACAGCTTCTGCACACTGGGCTCTGGCCACCCTGGCCTATGGGGCTCCATCCACCTCCACCCACCACCACCCTAAGGCCGGGTGCTGGCTATTCCCTCTGCCTGGGGTGCTCATCCCCCTGGCATCCCAAGGCTGGCCCCCTCATCTCTACCTCCAGGGTTAGCTCAACTATCCCTCCCCAGAGACGTCTTCTGGGACTGCCTATGTTGTAAGGCCTAAAATTTCAAGGGCCACCTAGACATCATTGAACCTTATGGGACCATGAAAGCCTAACGGTGCATTCTCCGGCTCTGGTCAGACATGCCCCCCACCCACCCAGTAGGAGAAGCTGCTCCCCACCTAGCTAGTTCCCCTAGCAGCCAGACCAGCTGCACCCTGCCTTGTCTTTAGCCAAACAGATTTCACGTCCTTATCAGCTGAGAAATGATTCAAGTAAGCCAAGCACACCCTCCTGCAGGAACCAGGGGCCACTGTACCCTTTTGTTACTAAAAAGCCTCCTCCCACAGCCCCCACTGGCTCACACTGCTCCTGAGTGCAACCTGTACATGTGGCATCCTCTTCCCCCAGGTTGTGAGTTTATGCAAGGAATGAGCTGTTGTCAATCATATCTGTCCAGGGTCAGGTGTTGTGTGTTTGGCCGTCTTGTACTATTTAGGGTAGGGGATCCCTCCTTCACCAATGGGGTGAATAGGAGGCAAGGAGAGCACTGCCATGCCCCCGTCATCCAGTTTAACCGTCTCCAGGGATGGGATCTTCTTGTCTCGTGCACACAAGCTTCCATCTGTCTCCACGGGGATGTGAGTGAGCCCTGTTTGCTGCAGGACCTGTGGCCCCCAGTTCAAAGTGGTCACTCAGCACACGGCAGAAAACTCACCACATGGAAGAGTCAGTTGATAATTTTCCAGGAATTATGTGAGTTGGGGTTTACCAGAGCCATTGCTAAAAATTAAATTATACAAACTTGCAATTAAACACATTATATTAAAAGCAAAGGTGTTGGAAGTATTCAAAATGCATTGCTTCCACATTTTACTGCATCTTGGTATTCTGTGCACTCTTGAGGTTGTTCGTGACTTTTGCACCTGATGGTGAAAATATAATGACGCACATCTCTTCCCAACTCTGCATTTAGTGACGTCATGCTGGTAGCTTGAAATTGGCCTAGAGCAGAGTACAGTCAACTCTGCTCTAATGCTTGTTTTGAAAATGCAAATTTGTTCCAACGTGATGGACATTAAGAAGGATTTAAGCATAATGCAGTTGACTGTTGTGTTTGCTTATGTGGGATTTTGTTTTCAAGAAACACTAGGTGAATTACAGAAAACTGTACCTGGCTGACCCGAGCCACACAGAATACAAAACCACACCTGTATGCCCTCCAACACCTATGACTCCCTCAGTGCCCCACTGTGCTAGGGGTCACCCCTCTCCCCATCTGAGATTATAATGACCCATCCAACTTCAGATGACCTCCTCCCAGCCCTTCATACAACTCACAGGCTGCCACCTTCCCACATGCATGGCCACAAATGTCTTTTCCAAGGTCAGTAGCGCATTTGCTGTAGTAGTCATGTAATTCTCAGCCACTTAAGTGCACAATGGTGCTAATGTTTTGAGTAGTTGCCTATCATTTTTTAGGTGTCACCAGTGAAATTCTGACTGCATCATGTCCCATGAAATCCCTGTGGTCTGATTGTGTGACTTTGTAGAGCATGGTCATTTTTAGGAAGGCACATATTGTGTCAGGACAGAACTGAATGCATCAGCCCCATAACACCATAGTGCGTGGTGTTAAATATTTCCTAGCATGCTGGCAATGAGCAGCATCACAGTCTGGGTGGAGGACTAGGAAGACAGTCCTATTGTCAAGGAGCATTTGTTGGCCTGTGTAGCCAGCATGCTGCTGGGCCTGCCAGGTGCCCAGAAGTTTGGACATGGTGGGGAGCTACAGATGTGCAGCCTCACTGCCCAGAGGAGCCAGGGTCTTATAGCACAGCCACCCTCTGGCAGGGCCCCAAGTACCAGAGGGAGAACAGATAGAGCCTATCCACAGGACATTTCATATCAATGGAATCACACACTGTGTGGCCTTTGGTGTCTGGCTTCTTTCATTCAGCATCATGTTTTTGAGGTTCATCCACGTTGTAGCATGTGTGAGTGCTTCATTCCTTTTCATGGGTGCATAGTATTCCACTGCATGGCTTACCAAATGTTGTTTATCCATTCATCTGTTGATGGACACTTGGGTTATTTCCACTTTTTGGGTATTGCAAGTAGGGTTGCTATAAATAATCATGTGCATGTTTTTGTTTGAGTCCCTGTTTTCAATTTAGGTCTCTACCTAGGAGTGAAATTGCTGGGTCATGTGCTAACTCTAGGTTTAGCTTTTTGAGGAATTTCCAAACTGTTTTCCACAGCAGCTGCGACATTTTACATCCCCACCAGCAATGTACAAGGACCCCAGTTTCTCCACATCCTCACCAAGGCTTGTTAGTGTTCAACTATTTTATTGTATCCATCCTAGTAGGTGTGTTGTTTTGATTCGCGTTTCCCTGATGGTTAACGATGTTGAGAATCTTTGCATGCAGAGGATGTGGATTTTATCTAACTAGCGAGGGACAGGGGAGGGGAGAGTTGCAGGCAGGAACATGACCATCTGGTTGTGTTTCTGTGAGACTCCCCCAGCTCTGGAAAGAGAAAAGACCTTAGAGAATCATTAGAGAGAGGAGAGAGGCCAACACAGCTTTGCAGCATTTTGCATCTCTCCAAACATGGGTTCCAATTCAGACCTGGAAGGAAGCAGCTCTGCGTGGTTGTAGGAAGCCAGGGCCTTTATTCCAGGGTTGCTCACCATCAGCACAGCTGACATTTGGGGCCAGATCAGTCTTGGCTGTGAGGGCGTCCTGTGCATTTTAGAGTGCTGAGCAGTGTCCCTGGCCTCCACCCACTAGATGCCAGTAGATCTCCCCCCAACACACAGTTGTGTCACCTAAAAACATCTCCAAACATTTACCAATATCCCCTGGGGGGGTAGAATCACACCCAGCTGAGAACCACTGGTTTAGGGGCTCCCAATCTTTCACTTTGCAAACAAAATGCTTGGTTTTTGCACACACCACCCCCTGCCCCACCCAAAGAAATCCATGTTTGGAGAGATGTTGTCACACACTTGAGTCCTGTTCAGTAATGATTCATGGCCCTTTTTTTCAAATTGACAAATAAAAATTGTGTGCATTGATGGTGTACAACATGATGTTTTCATATACAAGGGTACTTCCAAAAGCTCATGGAAAAATAGGATTGAAAGAATCTTGACATGAACTTTTGAAGTCCCCCTGCACATTGCTGAATGGCTAAATCAAGCTAATTAACGTGCTATTTACTTGTGGTGAGAACATTCAAAATCTACTCTCTTAGTGATTTCCAAGAACACAATACATCGTTAACTATAATCATCATCTTGTACAACAGATCTTTGAACTTATTTCTCCTGTTGAATTGAAATTTTGGGCCGGCCCGGTGGCGCACTGCTACAGTGCGCCGCTTGGGAGTGCGGTGGCGCTCCTGCCGAGGGTTCGGATCCCACGTACAGACCGGTTCCCGCTCACTGGCTGAGCGAGGTGTGGGCGCAACACCAAGGGTTGCGATTCCGTTGCCGGTCCCGGTCCGGTGCGGGCGTGACACTGAGGGTTGCGATCCGTTGCCGGACACGAAAAAAGACAAAGGGGAAAAAAATAAATAAATAAAAAAGAAATTTTGTATCCTTTGACCCACATCACCCCAGTCCTCCCCACCCTCAGCCCCTGCTAACCAGCCTGTCCTTTCTGCTTCTATGAGTTCAACTCTCAGATTTCACCTCTGAGTGAGATAGTGTGGTATTTGTTTTTCTGTGCCTGACATTTCACTTAACATATGTCCTCCAGGTTCATCCGTGTTGTCGCAAATGACAGAATTTCCTTCTTTTGGAGCTTCCAGATAGCTGAACACGTGTCGGTTCCTGGAGGGTGGCACACGCGAGGACGGCATGGAAACTCCGTGTCCCTTCCCCCACACCTCGCCCTGCGTGCCTCTTCATCTATATCCTTTGTAATATCCTTTATAATAAACCAGCAAACGTTAAAAAAAATTTTCCTTCTTTTTTATGGGTGATAGTATTCTGTCGCATGTATATACCACATTTCCTTTCTCCATTCAACTGCTGATGGAGACTTAGGCCGATTCCATATCTTGGCTATTGTGAATAGTGCCACCATGAACATGGTGGGGCAGATGTCTCTTCAACATCTGATTTCATATCCTTTGATATATGCCTCATGGCCTGTTTTGATTAGCTGTCAGTCTAACGGACTTCCCAGCCTCTGAAACGGTGGGCAATAAATTTCATTTTCTTACAAATTACCCAGTTCCACGTATTTTGTTATAAGCAACAGAAATGGACAAATACAGTATGTGAATTGAATCTCAATAAAGCTGTTTTTTTAAAAAGAGAGAAAAGAAGAAAAAGAAAGAAGAAAGGAAGGAAAAGAAAAAGTAATTATAAAGAAGCCCCAGGGAGGGCTCGCTGGCAGGAGCATGGCTGGCACCGAGAGCCCGGTGCTGACGGCCGCACCAGACCCCGCTCACCCTTCCTAGCAGCAACCTCAAGTCCAAGTGTGAGCTTTTGAATATGCTTTGGAAATGTGCATCTGGTGAGTCCAACCTGGCTCCAGGGCCTTGGGCTTGGAGCAGCTTCCCATCCTGGAGTGACAAGCTCGCTTGGCTCAGCAGGGAAGTAGGCTGAGATGCTTGGCATTGTATGAACCTGAACAGGCCGCAGGGAACAGTGCCGGTCTGTGCTGAGCGGGAGAGCTGGCTCGGAGCCAGAGGGTCCTACAGACCCCAGAGCCACTCAGAAGAGGAAACCTCGGAAAGAAGCTGGGCGTTCCTCCCCAGCTCGGGTCATGTGAGGAGCAGGGAGTGTCCTCCACACACAGAGCTTGGTCACCTTCTTCCGCCCCATCTCAGAGCACCCCTGCTCTTTGCAAGAGCCATGTATTTGAAGAGTCATCTTGGTGATGCTCAAATCTGACTGTTGCCTTCTTCTATGAGAAATGGGGAATGACTGCTAATGGGGAAGGGGTTTCTATTTGGGGTGATGAGAATGTTCTGGAACTAAATAGGGCTAGCTAATCCGTTTTTTGCCCTTCCATAAGACGTAAATAGCACAACATCTTGAATATACTAAATGCCACTGAATTGTGCACTTCAAAATAGTTAATTTTAAGGCAGGTGAGTTTGACCTCAATACAAGAAAAGAAAGGGGTCAGGGGACATGTCTTGCTGCTGCTAAGCCCAGAGCACCCGAAGTGGCCAGACCTCAGAGAGAACGCTGGAGCAGGGCAGTACAGTCCAGCAGAGTGAACTTCGGAGCCAGACGTAAGTTCACATTCTGACTCTTGCACTCACCAGCTGTGTGAGCTGCAGGAAGTTGCTTGACTTCTCTGAGCCTTTTAATCGCCTCAGCTGTAACGTGGGGATCACAATACTCTCTTGTGGACCGATTTAGGGAATAAAAGAGAAAAATGTGTGTAAACACATTTGGACAGTGCCTGGCATATAAAAAGCACCTGATAAAAAGGGGATTATGTTCATCCAGTGAAATACCAACCACCCTTGAGCAATGGGAAAAGAGTAAACGAATGATACCTGCAAGAACATGGGTGGGTCTCAAAATAATGATGCTGAGTGAAGAAGCCAAACAAAAAATGTGCATACTTCATGATTCCACTTCCAGAAAAGTCTAGAAAATGCAAACTAATCTAGAATGGCTGAAAGCTCATTGGTGGCTGCTCATGGAAGGGGAGAGGGACAGGCAGGAAGGATTAGGAAAGATCCTGAGGGGACCTCTGGGGAGACGGGTGTGTTCATTACCTTGATTGTGGTCATGGTTTCATGGGCGTGCACGTGTCAAAACGTAGCAAATTGAATATTTTAAATATGTGGAGTTTATTGTATGTCAGTTTGCTATGGTTTGAATGTTTGTGTCCCTCCTAAACTCATGTTGAAACTTAATCCCCATTGTGATGGTATTAATGGGTGGGGCCTTTAGGAGGTGATTGCCAGTGCCCTTATAAAAGAGATTGAAGGGAGCTAGCTGGTCTCTTTTTAGCCCTTCTGCTATGAGGGGACATAGCATTTGTCCCTTCTACCATGTGAGGACACAACCACAAGATGCCATCTTGGAAGGAGAGAGAAGCCCTCACCAGACAGCAGATGCTGGCACCTTGACCTTGAACTTCCCAGCCTCCAGAACTGTGAGCCCCTGGGGTGGCTCTGTCCTGCCTAGACAACACCTTCTGTGTTGTCAGCCCAGCCTGCTCGTCAGCCCCATTGTCACTGGGGTGGACCCCAGATGTCTCCCTGAAGGCCACCCTTTGGAGACTACTCACTGACATCCTCTGCACCCAGGAGGCTCGCTCCTATCTTTCTGGTCTCCTTTAGATGCTTTGTCATTGCAAAGCCCCTTCTGGGGGCTTTCTCAGCTGGGTGACTATGCCTCCAAGTGGATCCTTGTAATGCGTGATGTCTGCACCTGCCCACCTCACCTGGGGATTGGCTATACCTACCCACCTCACCAGGGAGCTGTCTATACCTGTTTGACTCACCTGGGAGCTGTCTACACCTGCCCACCTCACCTGGGGCACCATGTACCCACTCACCTTACCTGGGGGCTGTCTATACCTGCCTACCTCACTAGGGGGGCCATGCACTCACCCACCTTACCTAGGGACTGTCTGCACCTACCCACCTCACCAGGGGGCTGTCTACACCTGCCCACCTCACCTGGGGGGCATGCACCTGCAGGGCAAGCACAGGTAGAGAGCAGGAAGCAATGTGTGGGGGGGGGGCGGTGCATCCATCCTGGCAGGAGGGTGGAGGCGGTCTAGCACTGGAGCCCTCAGCCCGGCTTGTAATCAGACACTTCCAGGCTCTGGGGGCTGCTGGATGGCACTTTCTTCTATCCCTTAGGCTCCATCCTGGGCTGACCGTTCCGTCTTGGAGGCTCCTGTGAGATTACAGCCAGGACAAGGCCTCCGCCGGCACTCAGATGAGAAAAACCGAGGGCCAGACAATTTGACCCCAAATAGGCACCCTGGCAGGTCCTGCCTTCTGGACAAACAGGCTGGAAATAAAAGCACCACAGTGCCGCCCTGGCCTGTCTCGGCTCCACCAGCTGTGTCTGTCCCGGGTAAGACGTCAGCTCAGTGCCAGGAATGTTCCAGACACACCCTGGGCCAGGAAGGAACTGAAGAGCCAGCAGGCTGCCCGCAGCTCCAAGCACATACCGGGGTTGGGGAGGTGGCTTGCCACACTCTGGTCCCCCTGGGGGCATTCATCAGCCCTGCAGGAGGCTGGATGTCTGCTGGAACAGAGCCTGGGACCACCTGTCCAACCCAGGTGAGGGGGGGGTTGCATGGCTCCTAGGTGAGGAGGGTGGGTGCATGGTCCCCAGGTGAGGGGGGTGGGTGTAGACAGCCCGCAGTGAGCTGAGTAGGTGCAGGGTCCCCCAGGTAAGGGGGGGAGTTCACAGGCCCCCAGGTAAGGTGGACAGGAACATGGTCCCCAGGTGAGGTGACTATTTCCTTCCCTGCTTTCCTTCCCTCACCCAGCATCTCCAGAAACTGCCCACCAGGCCAGCAAACCAGGCACTCAAGCCTGGGTGGCCCTCCCCGGCTCACAGTATTTAGGCAGATCGGTTCTGAACAGGTGGATCCCTGAGCTTCCCACAGCAGCACTCACCTCACCAGCCACCAGTGGGGACCAGCCCCACAAATGTAAGGCCAGCTCTGAGCCCAGGAGGTAGTCAATGCTCCATAAAGGGCAGCTCGGGGACTCAAGAGCCAGGCAGCCTAGGACGGGAGGGGCTACCCCCATAGGGGACACTGTGCAGGAGGAGACCCTTTGATGCTTGTTCATGCCAACCTTCCGAGGCTCCCTTGTCATCCTGGCTCCCCAGGCCACTGTCCAGCTCACAGCCTCTCCCACCCCTGCTCCACCCCAGATGTGACCACCCGGCTGGCTGAATCCCACCCCTTCAGTTCCTCACCTGCCGTGGCTCCCACAGCAGGCTTCAGCTCCGGAGGGCAGAGCCCACGTCTTGCCCCTGCCCCTCCTGAGGCATTCTGTTCTTTGTTTTATAGCTGTTTTGAGATATAATTTACATACCACAAACTTCACTTATTTAAATTGTCCAGTTCAATGGTTGTAGCACATTTAGAGTTGTGCAACCACCACCTCTGTCTAGTTCCAGAACATTCTCATCACCCCAAAAGGAAACCCTGTCCCTATTAGCAGTCATTCCCCATCCTCTCCCCCAGCCCCTGGTAACCACCCCGCCCCTGGTAACCACCAATCTGCTGTCTGTCTCTGTGGATGTGCCTGTTCTGGACATTTCGTATCAGTGGGATCACACACCACGTGGGCTTTTGTGTCTGGCTTCTTTCACTGAGCATTGTGTTTTCGTGTGTGTGTGTTTATTTGTCTTCTTTGTTTTTCTGGTAATGAATTTGAGGTCTCCAATTTCTCTCCGCCCATTCTCTCTTAATTCCACCCCATCAGGCTCATGCCCTCTCTTCCTCACTCCCTGAATCTGACTTCAATGTTACCCATGACGTACCGTCTCCAAAATCCAATGGCAACCTGATTTGTGAGAAGCACCAGTCACAGCTACCTCCTCCTTGAGATGACTCTGCACTTGACTTCCAGGCCTGAAGACTTGTTTTTTCTCCCACCTCGCTGGACTTGCTCCTTGGTCTCTTGCAGCATCCTTGATTTCTCTCTGACTTTTAAAACTGAAGGGGCCTGAGCCCGGTCCCTCCTCCTCATGGCTTAAACCTCCCCTATCAGCGGTTGTCTTTGAAGTTCATTCTGGAACCTCTCATTGTTTATCAAACTTGGTTGTGTGAGGGGCAAGGGGCAGATGGAGAGAACCAGCCTGTGGCCCTGCAGACCACAGGAAAGGATCCCAAAGTCTCTGATGTGGAAAAGGCTCTTGACAGCAATTATCAGTGCTGATAACAACGGTCAGCCTTTAGAATGAGCACCACTTACCACTTACCAGGCATGAATCATGTTTGTTTGTTTGTTTTTTAATATCATTCTTTTTTTTTTTTTTTCTCATAACCACCTTGAGCAGGGGCCACTATTGTCCCTAGTCCTCAGATGAAGAGGCTGCCGCCCAGAGACACTCCCCGCCCAGGGACAGAGTCAGGATCTGAACGCAGGTCAGCCAGCTCCGAGGGTGATATTCTTCAGCTTGCTCAGCCACCTCTCCCACCCCGGGGTCCACACACGTCACTACTCGTTGAATATTGGCTGGTGGCCTCTATTGCATCGTACAGCTCGACTGCAGTCCATGCCACCAGACACAGCCAGCCGACTGCTGCCCAACCCAGTCCTCCCACACCTACGCCCTCCAGCCATGAACCTCCCCTCTGCCCTGTCTCTGCCCTCTCAGCCTGGTTCCTACTCGGTGGGGAGGGGGACAGATGGCAGGCCACCCTGCACCTCCAGGGGGTTCTCCAGGGTGGCAGTAGCACCGGCAGAGAGCTTGGGCTCTGCAGTGGGTTATATTGTGTCTCCTAAAAAGATACATCCAAGTCCTACCTGGAATCTGTGAATGTGACCTTATTTGGAAATAAGGTCTTCAGTTTCCAGGGCCCAAGTTTCACCTGGATGCCTCGCTGTCAAGTGTCAACGCACAGCGACTGGACAGTACTCAGCCCTAGGGACGTAAGATGAAAAGACATTGGGGTGAGGAAGGACTGCAGGGAGGACCACGGTCACCTCAGAGCACCGAGACACTGGATCGAGTATATCCACTTTCTCATCCCATCCCAAATAACGTCTCCCCAGGACTAGATCTTCCCTCCAGCAATTAGATCACAGAAGGCTCAGAAGGAGAAAACACCTTTGTCCTTCTATGCAAGGGACACCACGTTATTTCACAAACTGTCTTGCATAAAATATCCTCGCAGCTCTTTATAAACATTTTATTCGGGTTTACCATTGTTCTTTGCTTTGACAACTGCCCAGGTCCCCTTGGAAAGCCACATATCTGCCCCCTCCCAACCCACTGGTCCTTCCCACCAAACATGTGGACGTTGACAGTCCCAAGGGCCTCGGGTCCCCTTGCCTCTGGCTGCAGCTCTGGGAGGCTGGGGTGGCCACAGGCCCCCAACCAGGTTAGCTGTGGACCCAGAGGTCAGAAGTGCAGAGACCACAGCTGGGTTTGCAGCTCCCCAGGGGAAAGTCTGGTGCCAAGAGGGAAATGTTTGTGCAGTTTGTAAGTTGAGCGAACCGAACCCACTGCAGAACTGATGGAAAAGACAATGAGGAGAGTCAGCCCCTGTTGTCGTGTTGTCGTGGTGGTGCCTGTGCCAGGTGACACAGCAGCACAGTCCTGGGGGGCTCTTCGGGGAGCTGATGGATGTGACCTGCAGGCCCTTTTGTTTTCTGAGTCATCAAACATCTGCTGAGTGAGCTGCTTCCCGGAGCCTTTTGGGAACCGTCCCAGGCTGGGTGTCAAGGAAGCCGGGAAGGACAGGGCTCTGGCCGGGCCTCGGCCACAGCTGCCTGGCTGTGTGCATGGGGCGGGGGCGCGAGTGATCAGATTGTCTCCAGGGTCCTCCTCAGCAGGAACACACATGAGTCATTTTTAATCAATCAAAAAGAGGAAAGAGACAAAATGCAGTTAATGAACGCTGTCATACCACGCTGTGAAGAAATGCTTTTAAAAGTCACAGGGGACGACAGAGAAACCTTGGAGATATCCGCCCATCAGGAGCAAGAAGGGCTCAGTAAATCATGGAACCTCTGCACGGTGAGATGTCAGGAAGCCGCATTCGTTTCCTGTGGCTGCTGTAACAAATCACCACCAACTTGGTGGCTTAAACAACACAGATTCGATCTCCCACAGTTCTGGAGAGCAGAAGTCCACAATCAGTGTCACTGCGCTAAAGTCAAGGTGTTAGCTGGGCTGGTTTCCTTGAGAGGCTTTAGGGGAAAATCTGTGTCTTTGACTTTCCCAGGATCTGGAGTCTGCCCAGGTCCCCTTGCTCGTGATTCCTTTCTGTTCCAATCACTTAATTTTGTTGTCACATGTCCTAATTCTATGCCAAATTTCTCTGTTTGTCTCTGATAAGAACACTTGTGATGGTATTTAGGACTCACCCTGATCATCCAGGATGATCTCCTCATTATTTCGAGATCCTTTAACGATCACATCTGCAAAGTCACTTTGCCATATAAGGTAACATTCACAAGTTCCAAAAACTAGAAAGTGGACATCTTCAGGGGACGTTATTCAGCCTACCACGTTCATCCTTCAGCGTGGCTGCGATCGTGTCTGGTTCTATGGATGTATCAATTTATTATGTATCATAATGTAATGTATCAGCCAGGGATCAAGGTGGGAAACTAAATGTGTCCCCCAAAAGTTCATGTATTGGAAACTTGATCCCCACTGTAACAGTGTCAAGAGGGTGGGAAGTCTGATTATGGTATTTGAAAAGTGGGGCCCTCCCAAATAAATAAATAAATAAAATGAAAAGTGGGGCCTTTGAGAGGTGACCAGATCGTGAGGACTGTGCCCTCATGAATGGACTGACCCATTCATGGAGTAATGAGTTGATGGTTTAATGTTGTCACAGGCATGGTTCTGGTGGCTTTATAAGGAGAGCCAGTGAGAAGGTCAGCTCTCTGGCTCATGCCATTCTCACCATGTGATACCCTGCATTGCCACAGGACCCTGCAGAGAGTTCCCACCCAGAAGGCGAGTTCCCTCACCAGATGCACCCATTGGATCATGGACTTTCCAGCCTCTGAAACTGTAAGAAATAAATTTCATTTTTAATAAATTACTCAGTTTCAGGTATTATTATAAGCAACAGAGATAGACTGATACAAGGTCTTTTAACAGAAAGGAGTTTAATCCAGGAAATTCACATGATTCAACTCTGCCTTGAGGGCCAGCCCGGTGGCGCACTGCTACAGTGCGCCGCTTGGGAGTGCAGCGACGCTCCCGCCGAGGGTTCGGATCCCACATACAGACCAGCCACTCACTGGCTGAGCGAGGTGCGGGTGCAACACCGAGGGTTGTGATCCCGTTGCCGGTCCCGGTCCGGTACGGGCGCGACACTGAGGGTTGCGATCCATTGCCAGACACGAAAAAAGACAAAAAGGAAAAAAAAATAAAAAAAAAGACTGTGAGATTCATTTTCAGTGATTTTTTTCTTTTATATAAACTATTCATTAAAATCTGTGATTTTTTTGATTGAGTGCCAATAATAATTGTAACAATAACTCAATCCAAGGGAAGTTTTTTGTTTGTTTTGTTTGTTCTTCTGTGTTTTTGTTTGTGTGTTTGTTTTATACAGAACCATATGGTTACTGGGTAAAATTTAGATTTACACATTTATTTTTTCAGAGGCTATGATAGAGTGACCAATAAAATACTTTGAATCTGTAAATATAATAAATGTGGATAAAACTCTGTGCAAAAAAAACAAAAAAAAAACTCTGCCTTGATAGCCTGAAAACAGCCACAGACAATATGTAAATGAATAAGCATGGCCCTGCCAATAAAACTTTATTTACAAAAACAGGCCGCAGGCTGGATTTGGCCCAGAGCTTGTGGTTTGCCAACTCCTGGTTACACCATTTGTACAAGAGCATGCTATTTTTGTATGGAATTTAAAGAGCTAGACAAAAGCCACAGAGTTACACTGGAGCACAGCAGCTCCCTGCTGTGGCTAAGGTGGACATGCTGCCTCCACCTTTCAGAAGCTTCCAGAATATGACTGATTGTTCACACCTCCACTACCCTGCCCAGGTGAGCCTCACCATTGCCTGTGAGGATGACATGTCCCCCAAGGTCTGCCAGCCCCTGCCCTAGCAAACAAAGGCAGAGTACTTACATCTCTGTTGCAAACCCCCTGAAGGCTCCCATCTCCCCAGGGACTGCTGCCCCAGGGCCTTTGCACTCCCTTTTCCCTCTGCCTGATGCTGTCATGACATCGTCTTCTCAGTAAGACATACTCTGGCTCTACTTAACCCTGGAATATCTGCCCTCCTCTCATTCTCTTCACCCTCCTACTTTCTCAGGTTTTTTTCTTTTTTCATAATACATATCACCTTCTAATATATGATATAACTTTTTTATTGTGTTCATTTATCATCTACTGTCTATCTTCTCTCACCACAGGGTAAACCCCACCAGGACAGGACTCTGTGATCTTTCTCTACACATGGTAGAGCATCGATAACTACCTTTTGGTTAAATGAAGGACAGTTCTCTGTGCTCTGTGTGTGCCAGTGTCTGTGTAAAAGTCTATACACATATCAGGAAGAATTCACACCAAACTGTTGGAGAAAAACTAGAGATTTTCTCTCTTTTTATCTCACACACTTTTTGCAATGAGCATGTTTTCTGTTTTAATAAAAACTAAAAGGCAAGAATGTTTCCTAAAGGCATAAAATATTTTATAAGAGTCTGGAACCAATAAAAAATTTGCATGTGGGGCTGGCCGGTCAGCATAGTTGTTTAGAATGTGGTGTTATAACACCAAGGTCAAGGGTTTGGATCCCTATACCAGCCAGCAGCAAAAAAGAGAAAAAAAAAAATTCTACGTGAAGGGCACAGTTAATTTGGATGTATATTTTAGTTAGATCCCTGAGGACATGAAAAATGGACATAATAGCCAGCATCTCTTCATAACCTGTTCTCAGTGTTACTGTTCACATAGCGATGCAGCCTGCATCAAAACGCCCTGGCTAACCCAAGGGGCAGATCTCAGCGTGGGAGATGGAATCGGCACACCCGAAGCCCCTCTTTCTGTGGGGCAGTCCCTGGGCTGAGGGACGCTATCATTAGTCAGGGTGGCACCTCCAATGGGGAAGGGATGGCACAGGTGGGAACTGAAAGGTCAGAGACTTCAGGTGTACTTGACTTTTACCTGTGGCTTCCATAATAGAGTGCTACAAACTGGGTGGCATAAACCAATAGGAATTTATTCTCTTATGGTCCTGGAGGCCAGGAGTCCAAAATCAAGGTATCTGCAGGGCCACATGCCCTCTGAAGGCTCTAGGGGATGATCCTTCCTGCCTCCTCCAGCTGCTGGTGGCTCCAGGAGCTCCTTGGCTTGTGGCCACATCACTCCAATCCCTGCCCGTATCTTCACATGGCTTCTCCCTCCATCTCTTCACATCGTCTTCCCCTTATGTGTGTCTCTGTGTCTAAATTTCCCCTTTTTATAAGGATACTGGTCATATTAGATTAGGGCCCACTATCTGCAAAGACCGTATTTCCAAAAAAGGTTACATTGTGAAGTACTGGGGTGTAGGATTCCAAAATTTATTTTGGGGTGTGTGGGGGACACAACTCAACCCATCACAGAGGCCGTGTCTTCCTTGCAGGGCAAGCAGAAGATTCACGTTGAGAAGGCTATGTGCCCCGGGCCAGCCACGGGGACTGTCACCTGTGCTGGGGCTTGGCCTGCTGCAGCGAATGCCTAGGAAATTTTTGCTTTTGTTCTGTACGTCTGGGCAGGTGGATTAACCTGCTGGATTCAGGAGCCAGAAACAGAAACAGAGTCCAGGGCAACATGCTGAAAGGCTTAGTGAAGAGGCAAGTAAGAGAGCTAGCAAATCACTGCCGGGAAAGACTCACTGAGTCCCAGGATGGCCACATAGTGAGGAGGAGTTCACGGGTGCAGGCTGAAGGATTAAAAGTGGGTGGGCTGGCATTATATGAGTCCTTGTCAATGGTTTCTAGAATAGCAAGAGCTGACTTACGGTGATGGAAATCAGACAGCAGTTACCTCTTCGGAAGGTGGGTGTTGGCTGGGAAAGCATGAGAGAACTTTCTGGAATGATGGGATTGTTCTAGATCTTGATGGGGGGGACCCACAGGTGTAGCCATTTTCAAATCTCATTGAACTGTGCACTAAAACATGTGCACTTTATTTTACATAAATTATACCTCAATAAGAACCAGCATTAGAAACAAAACGAGTGGGTTGCTCGGGATGTCGAGAATGTTCTAGAACTAGAGAGGTGGTGGTTCTCCAATGTACTGAATGTCTAAATGCCATTGAATTGTTCACTTTACAATGGTTAATTTTATGTTATTTGAATTTCATCTCAATTAGAACACAATGAAAGATGTAGGTGAAGAATAGGCTTCTGCTGTGAATAAAATCTTTCTGCCTTTCACCCGCTGAGACCGGGGCCACCTCGCCTGGCACAGAAGGGCACCTGTAAAGGTTACAGGGGGTTAAGGGGGATGATAGCGATCCTCTTGGGGAGTCCTATTTTGCTCACAAGTGAAAAGAGAGAGAAAACTAACTCGCTGAGACCGGGGCCACCTCGCCTGGCACAGAAGGGCACCTGTAAAGGTTACAGGGGGTTAAGGGGGACGATAGCGATCCTCTTGGGGAGTCCTATTTTGCTCACAAGTGAAAAGAGAGAGAAAACTAACTGGATCTTGCAGGCAAATGGGAACCAGAACCTTCCAACTCAGCCCACAGGAGGAAAAGAACCACCAAGCACGAGGGAAGATGAACGCTGGCCTGGGTCCCTTGTGCTGAGAAGGAGCCGGATGCCAGGACACACCAGACACAGCCAAATCCCATGGGGGCTGCAGCCAGGGGCGTCCTGGGCTGATTTCGGGGTCCACCGCGGGAGAGCTCACAGTCCCAGCCAATGCTCCTAATTGCTCCGGTCAGTGGGTCGCTGAGCTAATCCTCCCGACAACAACAGGGGTCTCTGCCATCGCCTAGGGGGGCTTCCTGGACTCCCTGCAACCCCATCAAGTCCAATTAGCCAAAAAGGTAGGAATGTGGGCAGGGCCGGAGCAGGGCTGCAGGGCTTCTCAGCAGGAGACAGACGGGCCTGGCCCAGGGACCGCGTCACTCATGCAGGAGCCATGGGCACCGGCGGCATCCAGGGCAGGAAGGGAGGGACCCAGGCTCGGGTCAGTGGGGTCTCTCTGGTCAGGGGGGCTGTGGGGCTGTGGGATCTAGTGACACGACACTTCCCGGTTAATTCGAGGTTCTGCTCACAGAGGCAAGATCATTAAAAAGCCACATTTCGGTAAGACAGATGGAGAAGGAACATATTGTGTGATGGTGCTGGTGTGAGCTGCCTAGATTCAGCAGTTCAGAGACAGAACGTCGAACAGAGGTTCCCAGGGTGTGGGAGCGAGTGTTTAACAGGCCTGGAGTTTGTGTGGGGGTGATGAAAATTTGGGCCATAGACAGTGGTGATGGGTACACACACCGTGAGTGCATTTAATGTCATGGAATTGTATGCTCACACAGGGTTAAAATGATAAATGTTATGTATGTTTTACCACACGGGGAAAAAAAAGATTTTGACTAAGTCTGAAGTCAACATGTAAACATTCGAGGAAATTGATTCATGAAATGTGTAGTTTGATTTGTTCATTGCAGAACAATGTTTAAACATTTGGGAAGGGCCTGCCCGGTGGCGCACTGGAGAGTGTGCCGCTTGGGAGCGCGGTGGCGCTCCCGCCGAGGGTTTGGATCCCATGTGGAGACCGGTTCCCGCTCACTGGCTGAGTGCAGTGTGGGCGCAACACCGAGGGTTGCGATCCTGTTACCGGTCAGTAAAAAAGACAAAAAGGGAAAAAAAAAAAAAAAACATTTGGGAAAATGTGCTCAACAGATATAAACACTTAATAAACTGAGCCTCCAACAAAGCAAGCTCCATCTCAGGACAGGAAGGACAGAGAAGCTCCGTCTGTCTACTCCAGCGGGATTTCCAACCTTTTCAACAAAATTCCCTCCTGCCCCACTTGAGGGCTCCAAGACTCCATCACGCTGACCCCATTTAATGGAGGGAAAAAAAAACCCAAGTCATAGCACAACGAGATATTATCTCACACTAGTAGAATGGCCAGCAGCAAAAAGACAAAAAGGGAAAAAAAAAAAAAAACATTTGGGAAAATGTGCTCAACAGATATAAACACTTAATAAACTGAGCCTCCAACAAAGCAAGCTCCATCTCAGGACAGGAAGGACAGAGAAGCTCCGTCTGTCTACTCCAGCGGGATTTCCAACCTTTTCAACAAAATTCCCTCCTGCCCCACTTGAGGGCTCCAAGACTCCATCACGCTGACCCCATTTAATGGAGGGAAAAAAAAACCCAAGTCATAGCACAACGAGATATTATCTCACACTAGAAGAATGGCCAGCAGCAAAAAGACAAAAAGGGAGGGCGGCTGACCAGTTAGCTCCAGCAGTTAGAGCGTGATGCCGATCACACCAAGGTCAAGGGTTCGGATTCCCATGCTGGCCACCTGCCAAAATAAAATGTGAGACAAAAGGTAACAGCTGCTGGTGAAGATTGAGAAAAGGGAACCCTTGTATCTTGTGGCAGCGATGTAAATTAATACAGCCATTTTGGAAAACAGTGTGAAAGTTCCTCAAAATCTAAAAATAGAACTACCATAGGACCCATTGATCCCACTACTGGGTACATATTCAAAGAAAATAAAGTCAGTATGTCGAAGAGACACCTGCACTCCCATGTTCACCGGAGCACAATTCACAATA
>NW_007727654.1:356062-357439 GCF_000696425.1 Galeopterus variegatus
ATACCGCACAGTCTCACTTATGTGTGGAATCTAAAACACCTGAACTCATAGAAGTAGAGAGTAGAATGGTGTTACCAGAGGCTGGATGGTTGGAAGTTGGGGAGATTGTGGCCAAAGGACACTACATTTCAGTTTGACAGGAGGCGTCAGTTCAAGAGATCTATTTACAGCATGGTGACTGTTAGGTCGGCAAGACGAAGGGATTAAAGGACTCCAACCCAAACGCTTACCAAGTCAGGGAGTTTATTTCCAGCAAACCTGGAGGGGAGACTAAAAGATCAGTTCCCACCCCCATACAAGCTAATAGGTTTTATAGGGTTTGAATTAGTGGAAGGGGGTTGGTAGATATTTTGAGCATTTAGCACTTTGTAGCTGCTCTGCGATTTTCCTGTTTTGCACAAGATTCTGTTCTGCACAGAATCTATTTTTTCTCAGAAAGCACTTTGCTTAAGAGAAAGGGAGGGGTAGGGGGCAGGGTGAGGACGTTATTAACATGGCTGTAGGGGCCGGCCTGGTGGCGCACTGCTACAGTGCGCAGCTTGGGAAGCGTGGCGGCACTCCCGCCAGGGTTCGGATCCCACATACAGACCAGCTGCTCACTGGCTGAGCGAGGTGCGGACGCAACACCGAGGGTTGCAATCCCGTTGCCGGTCCCGGTCCAAACTGCAGAAGCAACCTAAGTGTCCATCCACAGATGAACGGATAAAGAAAAGGCAGTATATACACACAATGGAATACTATTCGGCTTTTAAAAAGGAGGAAATTCTGTAGTTTTGACAACGTGGTTAAACCTGGAGGACATGATGTTAAGTGAAATAAGCGGGCACAGAAAGACAAATACTGCACAGTCTCACTTATGTGTGGAATCTAAAACACCTGAACTGGGGCTGGCCCGGTGGTGCACTGCTACAGTGCGCCACTTGGGAGCACGGCGGCGCCGAACCCAAACGCTTACTAAGTCAGGGAGTTTATTTCCAGCAAACCTGGAGGGGAGACTAAAACATCAGTTCCCACCCCCATACAAACTAATAGGTTTTATAGGGTTTGAATTAGGGGAAGGGGGGTGGTAGATATTTTGAGCATTTAGCACTTTGTAGCTGCTCTGTGATTTTCCTGTTTTGCACAAGATTCTGTTCTGCACAGAATCTGTTTTTTCTCAGAAAGCACTTTGCTTAAGAGAAAGGGAGGGGTAGGGGGCGGGGTGAGGACGTTATCAACATGGCTGTAGGGGCCGGCCCGGTGGCGCACTGCTACAGTGCACTGCTACAGTGCACCGCTTGGGAGCGCGGCGGCGCTCCCGCCAAGGGTTCGGATCCCACAGACAGACCGGTTCCCGCTCACTGGCTGAGCGAGGGGGGGACCCAACACCGAGGGTTG
>NW_007727654.1:358399-372075 GCF_000696425.1 Galeopterus variegatus
GGGTTGCGATCCATTGCCGGTCACGAAAAAAGACAAAAAGGAAAAAAAAAAACCATGGCTGTACTTATGCTAAGCTGATTGTGAGGCTTAATAGTGACTATAGTTAATAACAATGTGTTGTATTCTTGAAAATCCCTGAGAGTAGATTTTAAGCATTCTCATCACAAAAAATGATTACTATGTGAGATAATGCACATGTTAATTAGCTCAATTTATACATTGCACAATGTAAATATATTTAATAACAACTGTACACCATAAATAAATACAATTTTTATTTGTCAATTTAGAAATAAATTGACACAGATAACCAACGCTTACATCTTCACCATTACAGAGTTGGACTGACTTCACCAGACAAGGTGATGGTCCAGAGTGCTGATCCGAGAGGTGTGGGGCTCCCACCCTGCCCTGGAGGACTTGGGTGCATGGCCAGGGGCTCGAGTCTTAGGCTACAACCCCTTTTTATATCCTACTGCTTAGATTAAGAGTTTGTGCAAGGTTCACCTCTGTTCTTCCAAAATGTAAACACAGAATTACCATATGACCCCACGATTCTCCTACTAGGGATAGACCCAAAAGAATTGAAAACAGGGACTTAAACAAAAACTTGCACGTGAATGTTAACAGCAGCACTATGTGCAATAGCCAAAAGGCAGAAATAACCTACATGTCCACTGGTGAATAGATAAACATATGTGGTCTGTTCATGCAAAGGAATATTATAAAGCCAAAAAAGGGAATGAAACTCTGACACACGCTACAATTTGGAAACATCATGCCCACTGAAAGAAGCAAGACACAAGAGGTCATATAACATATGATTCGATTGATATGAAGTGTCCAGAACAGGCACATCCACACAGACAGACAGCAGACAGTGGTTGCCAAGGGCTGGGGGGGGGGCAGGGTGGAGTGACTACTGATGGGGATGGGGTTTCCTTTGGGAGATAATGAAAATGTTCTGGAACTAGATAAAGGTGGTGGTTGCACAACATTGTCAATGTACTAAATGCCACTTCTTCGTATACTTTAAAATACCTAATGTTATATTATTTGGATTTCGTCTCTGGGGAAAAAAAAAGAAAAGATATACTTCTCTAAGCCACAGTCTCTTGATTTATAAAACCTGCATAATAAACATGTCTTATGAAATTATGGCAGATGCTCAGCATTTCCAGTCCAGAGAATGTACTCGGTAAGTTGAGTACATTTTTTTGCTGTCTTTTGTTTGTTTTTGTTTTTTCCTTTCTTTGCCCAGCCCCTCTGTGCCACTCTCCACCCAAGCCCCACAAACGGACCTGACTCCCAACCTCATGCAGCTTTTTACATCATCAACACTGTTCATCATCTGGGGGCTCTGAGTTTCTTATCCAAAGGAGCAACATTGAAATTTTGATAATACGTTTGGCTGCAAGATGTTCATTGTGTCATTCTTTGCAGTAGCGAATATTCGAAACAACCAAAATGTGAAACAAAGCTAGCTACACCATAGGGAGTGATGACATTTGACAATATTTAACACAAAAAGAGGCCATGATGTTGCAGATGAAACAACAGACAGGTACAAACGTACATTCCACCCCCCTCCATTCTGCCTGAAATTCAGTCACAATCATATGCTCCAAAATATGAATCTTGCTGATGATTTGCAAATCTCCTGTTTTGATTTGCAATTTTCTACAATGTGCCAATCCAAAATCTGATAAAATATAAGAAATGCTGAAGTGTTGATATGATCTGTGGTCATAGGTATTTTTCAAAAAAGAGAGAGAGAAGGCAAAGACATTAGCAATTGCATCTACATGGATGGGGACAGTCGCTGGCATGGCAGAGATCAGAGGTGAATTGGCCAGAGGGCTCAGCCCCTGATGGATGCGGACACTGGCGAGCCTGGGGTTTGCTGCCACCTAGAGTCCGCTGGGAGAATCTCCACCAGGGCCAGGAAGCTGCTTCCCACCTCCCAGCACCAGGACCCCACCATGGAGCATCAGAAAACCCAGACATGCAGCCTAGGGAAGTCTGCTCTGTGCAGCAGCCTGATCTCTGCAAGCCTCTCTTCCTTATCCCCTCTTTGAATCCCTGGCCCCTCCAGAATTGTCTCTTCGCCCACCCCCAGCCATCTGGAGGTGACTATCCACATTGGGTCCCCAGCTCAACTTGGGTGAGAACACTTCTGAAAAGTGACTTTGCAGAGGACAGGGGCCCCATCCCACCTCTCAGTCTCGCGGGTGCCTGGCCTGGGGTGGGCACCTCACAGATTATTTGAGGAACAAGGGACCTCAGGCCTGGGTCTCTCTCTGTGGTTTCTTCTTCCTGGTCTCGTCTCCCCCACCTGGTTCAATCCAGTCTCTGAAGATTAGGGGATCCAACATACTGTCTTCATCATGCCCCCTGATACTACTGTATACTAATATTGGGTCTAAAAAAGAAAGTTCCAGCTTCGCTCAGTTGGAATTACCTTAAATTACCAAGCTGGTCACTGTGTACATCTGGGACCAGATCATTTTTTGCCATAGGGTGTGGGACTGTCCTGTGCATTGTAGGACTTTTTGCAGCATCCCTTGGCTGACCCGCTAGATGCCAGTTGCAGCCCCCCCCACCCCTGAGTCATGACAAGCCAAAATGTCCCCAGACATTGCCAATGTCCCCTGGCCTGGGGAGCAGAATCCCCCCAGGTGAGAACTGCATCCCTAATTGGATGGGGGCTATGCATTGTTATGGAGCTGTGAAATGATTCCAAACACTTCCCTAGTTTGCTATGTGAGCGGCATGTTTGCTGTGTCAAGAACTTGGAGTGAACTCCCCGTCGTCTGGAGAATGTGACGTCCACAGCTTGTCAGGCCCCATATGTGAGTTTTTGATCTCAACTACTGGTCTTCAAAAGACATATAAACCCAAGAGTTTGACAGATACTTTGAGATCTTACGCTGCGACAGGTCCACACCCTGTAGCCCTTGCACTAATCTCTGAAGCCTCGCTGACCAGCACCTGCAGTGCCCGCCACTGCCGAGGGACCTTAGGTGTCATCAGATCCCTCGTGCCAGTCAGTCCATCTCTTCCAACCTCTCATATAAGGACGCAAACTTCAATTAGCCTTGACATCCACAGAGCCCTGCTTCTATCTTAATTGAGCAACTGGACTTCAGTCATTAGGCTCTAATGAGATTGGAAGTCACTCACTGTGTGCTTAAGGTACCTCGTCTATCGGATGTATTTCCTGCAAGATTTGTCCTTATCCTCCACCTCTTTAAGTGCTGGAAAAGAAGGAAAAAAATCTCTTTGTATGGCCATAAACCATGTGGTTGTGAAATCATACTTTGATCATCTCCTTGTTTTAATCATACAAAATACACAGACTTCGGAGCAAAGCACTGCCCTCCAAATGGCCCCCCAGAAACACCATCAGCCTCTGGCTCGGGGGGTGATACTTGCTTTGGGGCAGCACCTCCGAGCAAGCCCCGCCTGGAGCTCTGTTTCCACACCGGGGAGGTGATGGAGGAATTTGAATGGACATGTTGACTCCAGACAGCACTGGGAGGGGGGGGATCTTCCACTCCTGAGTGTGACTTGGTCGCACAGGGAGGGCAGCTCCCTAGGAACTCACGACAGAACCCCGAGCCTACAGCAGTGCACACGGCTTCTCTCCATCACGTTGGAATCAGAAGATGTGACAGCTGAAATGTTCCTTTCCCCTCATATTCAGAGAAGGCAGGCCTTTGATGGTTAGAGGACATTCAGGGAGGTGTATGTCGTGAGCACACGGTTTCTAAGAGCTTATGGTAAACCTGTGGCCAAGATGCAGCTTTTACTGCTCATTCTCTTTGCTTCTGAAATAAAAGGAGAAAGGATCAGCAGGGGGTGGGGAGGCACTTGGTCCAGCAAACCCTTCCTGAACGTTCACTCTGACCTGGCCCAGGACGGAGGTGGCCACGCAGCCTGGCTCTGCAGGCATTCCCAGGCTGGTGGCATTCCAGCATTTTCCCACATGGAAGATCTCATTAACACAGAGACCTGGTGCTTAGGTCACATTTTTGAGAGCACGTCTGCTCTCCAGGCGCCAAGTCCAAATGCCAGTTCCTGATTATTCACGCACGGGCTGAGTGTGCCCGGCCACTCTAAATACTGAGGTCTCGACGGCCTCTCCTTGTCTTTATTGTGAAATGTATCATACAAACCCCAGATTGTACAAAACACGTAGGTAATAGGACATGCGACTTCATCATATTTAAACATTCCTTGCTTCAATGCACACCACCAAGAAAGTGAAAAGACAATCCATAGAATGGAAGAAAATATTTGCAAATCATATATTGGATAAGGGACTACTAGCTAGGATATGTAATGAACTCTTAACAACTCAGTAATCAAAAGACAACACCATTTTAAAATGGACTAAGAATCTGAAGAGATATTTGCTATAAACTAAATATTTGTGTCCCCTCCAAATTCACATGTTGAAGCCAAACTCCCCAATGTGATGGTATTTGGAGGGTGGGGCCTTTGGGAGGTGATTAGGTCATGAGAGTGGAGCCCTCATGAGTGGGAAAAATACCCATAGAAAAAGCACCAGTCCCACTAATCTTTCTCTCCCTGCCACATGAGGTTATAATTAGAAGACAGCCACCTGTAAATCAGGAAGAGGACCTTCACCGAGAACCCAACCATGATCTTGGACTTCCAGCCTCTAGAACCGTGAGAAATAAACATTGGTTATTTAAGCCACCCAGTGTATGGTGTATTTGTTATTAGCAGCTTGAACTAAGACAACATTTCTCCAAAGAAGACATACAACTGGGCAACAGGTACATGAAAATATCCTCAACATCACTAATCATCAGGGAAATGCAAGCCAAACTCACAATGAGATACCACCTGGAAACCAATAGAATAGCTCTGATTAAAAAGTCAGGTAGTACCAGGTTTCAGCGAGGATGGATCAAAATTGGAGCTCTCCAGCATTGCTGGCAAGAATGTAAAAAAGATGCAGTGTCTTTGGAAAACAGTTTGGCGGTTCCTGAAAAAGGTCATGACCCAGCAATTCCACTCCTAAGTATATACACCCAAATGGAATGTAAACATACAGCCACATGAAGGTTTACTTTTGAATGTCCATTGCAACCTTATTTATAGCAGCCCAAACATGGAAACAACTCAAATGTCTGTCAGTGGATAAGTGGATACACACCATGTGGTGCATCCACACAATGGAATACTAGTCAACCACGAAAAAGAATGAAGCCCTGACACGAGCTACAACATGCATGGTATCGGCCAGTTAGCTCAGCTGATTAGAGCCTAGCCTGGGAACACGATGGTCGAGGGTTCGGATCCCCATACTGGCCAGCTGCCAAAAAAAAAAAAAAAAAGGATGAAACTTGAAAATGTCATGCTGAAAGAAGCCAGACACAAAATGACAAATACCATATGATTCCATTTATACGATATGTCCAAAATAGGCAAATTCACACCTACAGAGAGTACATATTGCTTGCCTAGGCCTGGGTTGTGTGAGTAGGGAAAACGTGGATGACTGCTTGTGTGTGTGCTTTTGGGGGTGATAAAAATGCTCTAAATTTGATTATGGTAATGGCCGCACAACTCTTTGAATATAGAGTCATGTGTCACTTACCAACAGGTATATGTTCTCAGAAATGCGTCATTAGGTGATTTCATTGTTGTGCGAACATCATAGAGTGAACTTATACAATGCTAGATGGTGTAGCCCACTACACGCCTAGGCTATAGGGCATAGCCGATGGCTCCTGGGCTACAAAGCTGTACAGCCTGTCACTGTAGTGAATACTGTAGGCAACCGTAACACAATGGTAAATATTTGTGCATCTAAACATAGAAGACATATTGTGTTGTCCTGTGACGTTATAACAGCTACTATGACGTCTCTAGGGGACAGAAATTTTTCAGCTCCATTATAGTCTTATGGAACCATGGTCATATATGCCGTCCATCATTGACCAAAACATCATTGTGAGGTGTACGAATCATTGAATTATATACTTTCTCTTTTTTGGCTTCTGGCGGGTAGGGATCCGAACCCGTGACCCTGGTGTTACAAGGCTGCACTCTAACCAACTGAACTAACTAGCCAGGTCAGAATTATACACTTTAAGTGGGTGGATTATATCTCAATAAATCCATCAAAGAAAAAAAAATCCCACATAGGTAAAAGTCAAAAAGTAATAATAAACCCACTACCATGTGTCCACCACCCAAATTAAGGAATGAGCTGTTCCCTGACTTTATTTCCCAACTTCTTTTCTAAAAGTAACCGTAAGTTTGAGTGTAGAAATTGTGGTCCTGTTTTTCATTAGTTTCACCACCTATGTGTATAGCCCTCATGATATTTTTTGAAAAACTAAATGGCAGCTGCATAAGGCCTGATTCCAGCTCTCAATGTTGCTACTGAGAATTTGGAGTCTGTTGACTTTTATTCCTGATTTTTCTCTCTGCATGTTTGAAAATCTTTCCTTTAATGCCTAGTGTTCTGAGATGAATGGTGACGTGTCCCAGTGTGACAGATGGCTTCTATGATGGCCCCCATATTAGCCCATTTCTATTGCTTATAATAGAATATCTGAAACTGGGTAATTTTATCTCTTACAGTTTTGGAGGCTGGGAAGTCCAAGGTCCAGCAGGTGCATCTGGTGATGGCCTTTTCCTTGGTGGTGACTCTCCACAGAAACGCAGGGTATCACATGGTGAATGGGCTGAGCAAGACAGCTAACCTGGTCACTTGCTCTCCTTTTAAAGCCCCACACCTAGGACCACCCATTAAACCATCAATGAATTAGTCCATTCATGAGGGTACAGTCCTCACAATCTAATCACCTCTTAACAGGCTCCACCTTCAATGATCGTAATTGGATTTCCTACCCACTTAACAGTGTTACAATGGAGATTAAGTTCCAATACATGAACTTTTGGGGGACACATTGGACCCAAAGCAGCCCCCATTGACTCCACCTCCTGGTTTTCTAGGCCTTATGTTATCCCCTCCCCTCAAAGAGCTTGCTCCTAAGCAAAAGAATACTTCGAGGGGTTGTCACTTCCGTGATCAGGTTCCAAAAAACTGTCAGTCCATCTTGCTATCAGACTCCGTCCCTTGATGACTTTAGTTAAATAAGCTTCCGTGTTGGAGAGACAAGGAGCTGAGGGTAACCTCCAGCAGCAGCCTGTGTGGAACTATACCCCTCAGCCGAACAGCCCTTAAGGAACTGAATCCTGCTGCTATGGTCTGAATGTGTGTGTCCCTCCAAAATTCATATGTTGAAATCCTAACTCGCTGGGCTGGCCAGTTAGCTCAGTTGATTAGAGCACGGTGTTGATAACACCAAGGTCAAGGGTTTGGATCCCTGTATAATCCAGCCTTGCCACCCACCCACCCCCCAAAAAAGAAATCCTAACCCTGAAGGTGATGTTATTAGGAGGTGGGGCCTTTGGGAATTGATTAGGTTATGAAGACAGAGCCCTCATGAGTGGAATTAATGCCCTTGGCCCTACAGAGCTCCCTCGCCCCTGCTGCTGGGTGAGGACACAGCAAGAAGACGTTATCTATAAACAGACAGCAGATCCTAACCAGAAACTAAATCTGCCAGTGCCTTGATCTCGAACTTCCAGCCTCCAGAACTGTGAGGAATAATTTCCAGCTGTTCATAAGCCACCCAGTTTACAGTATTTTGCTATAGCAGCTTGAACGGACTAAGATACTTGCCAACAAGAAAAATAAATGAGCTTGGAAGCAGATCATTCCCAGTTGAGCCTTCAGATGAAACCTAGTCCTGGCATACACCTTGATGCAGCCTCATGAGACTGTGAAACAGGGGACTCAGGTAAGCTGCACCCAGATTGCTAACCCAGAGAATCTGTAAGGTAATAAACATGTATTATTTTAATCTGGTAAATTTGGAGGTAAATTACATAGTAATAAGTAGCTACTACACCTGATGTGAACCTTTTTAAATTCACTGGGATGTGCCATTGGTGGGCCCTTTTCAGTCTTAGAAATGTGTGTCCTTCCAGGCAGCCACCAGAAGTGCCCCAGTCTCCTGAGCCTGGGTGAAAGGGGCCGAGGGCCTCAGCCATGGCCCCCAGCCTCTGATGTCCATATCCAGCCCAGCCATGACCGATCTGCCACCAGAAGCCCCCTGAGCTCCTCTGTGGGAAAGAGGGAGGTGCCACAGGCCTTGAACACGCCCCCTCCCCCTTCCTCATCCTCCCACCCTATTCCCCTCTCTCCCTCCACACCAAAAGCTCTGCATCTTAGAACGTAAAATAATAATAATAATAAATTAATTAATTTTTTAGAAAAGAAATTGTGTGTCCTTCCACTCTAGTAAGTTTTCTAGTACTATTTCTTTTGTACTTTCCTCCTCTGTTTTCTCTGTCCAGAACTCCCATTGGTTGGCTATAGAATCTCCTGTATGGAATCTTAATTAAAAAAAAAAAAAATCTTTCTCCCCTATTTTCCATTTATACCCTAATTATTTTATGTTCTGGGAGATTTTCATGATTTTTTTCTTCCAACCCTACTATTGAATTGTTTGTTTTGGTCATTTTTTAAAATTTCCAAGATTTGTCATCTTTTTTGGCCCATAGTATCCTGTTCTTATTTTATAAATGCAAACCACTTCCATGTCTCTGAGAATGATGTCCTTCTCATTTTCTGTTTAACTTTCATGGGGCTTTCCTTCAGAGACCCAGAAATCCCAGGCGATTTGACAATGAGACACTAACATGCTGATGAGAAGCTCTGTGTGTGGGCACATGCATGAACCAGGGGTAGCTTGGAGTGATGTGGCATGTGGGTATTTTCATTGAGAACACCCCACATGATGGTAGGTGGAATCCTTTGCTCGGGGGCCAGTTTCTCAAGGGAAAAACACTCCAGTCTCAATCCTGGGAGTGAGAAAGAAAGCTGGCTGCTGTCATTCTGGAAGCAGGGGGCCCTACGGGGCTTGCAGGCTGCATAATCCGAGGTGTAGACTTTAACCAAATCCCTGATTTCAGCTTCGTGCATCCACCCCTGTTGTCTGTGTAAATTTCTCTGGACAAAGAGCTGCATTACTTGTAGAGGAGGAGGAGGGACAGGTGTCTGACAGCACGGCCCAAAGGCATGCAGGACAGTTCTCTGGGTGCCCTTGGACCGATCCAGTTCTCCCCCATTTCTTGCTTGTAGTTCTCCAGAATAACTATAGAATGTGCTGGGAATGCCACATCCTGAGATAAGGGGGACAAGCTGGAATAGCCCAGGCTCTGTCTCAGTTCCCTCTAGAAAGAGAATGTCTTTCAATACTTTAGTTCAGTGATTCTCAGTGCCCTGAGGTATGAAAGCCGGGGCAGACTGCTTCCTGCATTCCCTCTGCGGTGCAAGTGAGACACGCAGTCAGGACTCCAAACACCCCAGGCAGCTTTCCCAAGCCTCAAAGAACCAGCCTGAAATTTACCCTCTACTTCTATTGACCCTTGCTGCCTGTCTATAAGTAACATGCCCACTTCGTGTAATGTGTTGTGTGCATGGGTGTTCTGTCTCACCTGACTCAGACAAATTGGTAACCAGAGCACAGTGAACCTGCTTTAGAATCTCCACTTATTTCCCCTTTCCCTGTGCTTCTCAGCCTTTCTAACCATCTCTGACATGCCGTTGCACACAGAGCCCACCCTCCTGGAGCCACCCTGGGTCCCTGACTAACTGCCAGCTGCACATTAGTAACCAACCGCTACCATCTCCTCTTCCTGACGTCAGAGGAACACAGTTTCCACCAACCACACTCACTTCATGTTTAAAAATATTTTATCTATTGTGGTAAAATATATATGACATTTGCCACTTTAACCTTTTGTTTTGTTTTTTGGCAGCTGGCCGGTAAGGGGCTCCAAACTTTTGACCCTGGTGTTACAACACCATGCTCTAACCAACTCAGCTAACTGGTCCGCCCCATTTTCACCATTTTAAAGTGTATGATTCAGTGACATTTACTACACCCACAAGGTTGTGCAGTGACCACCACTGTCTAGTTCCAAAAATGTTCATCATCCCAAACAGAAACTCTATCCTCATTAAGTGATAACTTCCCAGCATCCCTCTCCTCAGCTCCTGGAAACCTCTGTTCTACTTTCTGTGTCTGTGGATTTGCCTATTCTTGGTACCACATATAAATGGGATCATACATTAAGTGGCCTTTTGTGCCTGGCTTCTTTCACTCAGCAAAATAGTTTCAAGATTCATCTATGTTGTTGTTAGGTTGGTGAGACAAAGGGATCAAAGGAATCTGAGCCAAATGTTTACTACCTTAGGGAGTTTATTTCTAGAAAACCTGGAGAGGAGACTGAAAGATCAGTTCCCACCCCCGTGCAGACTAGTAGAGGTTTTATAGGGTTTGAATGAGGGGAAGGGGTTTGGGTGGAAAGCATAAGTTTTTAGAAGGGGTTGGTAGCTATTCTGAGCATTCGGCACTTTGTAATGGCTCTGTGGTTTTCCTGTTCTGCACAAGATTCTGTTTGGCACAAAATCCAGTTTTTCTCGGAAAGCACCTGCTTAAGAGAAAGGGAGGGGGCAGGGGGCAGGGTGAGGAAGCGGTTAACACAGCTGTGCTTATGCTCAGCTGATTGTGAGGCCTAATAGTGGCAGCACGGATCAGACCTTTATTCCTTTTTATGGCTGAGTAATATTCCACCGTATGGATGGACCACGTCGTATCTCTCCATCCAACCCTTGATGGACACTTCGGTTCTTTCCTCCCTTGGGTGATTGTGAATAGTGCAGCTATGAACATTGGTGTGCAAGTGTCTGTGTGAGGCCCTGTCTTCAATTCCTTCAAGTATACATCTGCAAGGGAAATCGCAAAAGGAAGGGATGATAAAGTGAGGAAACAAGACAGCTCTGATCCCAAGGAAATGACGAGCATGGTGGTAAATTTTGTTTCCGGTTATGTAAAGTTAAAACTCTCCTTCCTTACTGGGAAGAGTCACCAGGAGGAGCTAGCAAAGAATTTTGGTTGTAATAGCAGATGTGGGGTGTGTTGGGGGGGGTTAGGGAGGATTTAAAGGAAGTAGGGGGATGTTATAATAACCTGTCCTGTCCCCACAGAGTCAGTCACTGCCTTCCCCATATGCCTCCAGAGAAGAGTCCCCCTATGATGGCACTGCCTTTTGGGCTTTCCAGAGAAACCAACAGGAGATACGTATACTGTTGGTGTTCTGTATCCACAGGCTCTGTGTCCACAGATTCAATCAACTGCGGATCAAAAATACTAAAAAAAAAAGTAACAAGACAACAATAAAAATAATACAAACAAAAAACAATAACATAACAAATAGTAAACATAACCACTACTTATATAGGATTTAAATTGTATTAGGTATTACAAGTAATCTAGAGATGATTTAAAGTATACAGAAGATGTTCATAGGTTATATGCAAATACTATGTGCTGAGGATTGAATTGTCCCCCCAAACTCATTGAAGATTAAATTGCATACCCCAAAGTTCCAGGTGTTGGAAACTTGGCCTCCACCATGACAGTGTTGAGAGAATGGGAAATCCTATTGTGATGATTGAAAGGTGGGTCATTGACGAGGTGATTAGACTGTAGGACCATGCCACAGTGAATGGATTAATAACGGTGGTCAGGGGTGTGGTTCTGAGGGCTTTAAAAGGAGAGCACATGAGAGTCTCTGTCTGCTACACTGTTTCTGCCATGTGAGACCCCTGGGTCACTGTCACCACTCACCACCACCAAGGCCTTCACCAGATGTGTTCCCTGGACTTTGGACTTCCCAGCCTCTGAAACTGTAAGCAATAAAGTTTGTTTTCTTTATAAATCACCCAGTTTCAGGTATTTGTGTTATAAGCAGAGGAGCAGACTAGTACACTATGCCATTTTATATCAAGGACTTGAGCATCCACAAATTTGGTATCCATGGGAAGTCCGGGAACCAACCCCTCGCACATACCAAGGGATGACTACATATAGAGAGAGATTGATTGTGGGTCATTGGCTGATGAAGTTGCAGAGGCTGAGAAGTCCTGCAATCTGCCATCTACAAGCTGGAGAACGAGGAAATCTGATAGTGTAATTCAGCCCAAGTCTGAAGGCCTGAGAAGCATTGGGAGCCAGTGTATAATTCACAGTCTGAGTCTGAAGGCATAAGAACGAGGAATGCCGACGTCCCAAGGGCAGGAGAAAATGGATGTACCAGCTCCAGGAAGTGGATAAGTCCTTCCTCTACCATTTTGTTCTATTCAGACCCTGAAGGGGTTGTATCATGCCCACCCATATTGGGGAGGGTGGATCTTCTTTACTACATCCACCAATTCCAATGCTACTCTCTGTCAGAAACACCCAGGAATAATATTTTACCAACTATCTGGGCAACCTTTAGCCCTCTCAAGTTGACACATAAAATTAACCAGCACAGCATCTGTTCCTTGTTTCCATGACCTTTTTCCCACTGGCATTCTGAGAACAGGACTCTTGAAGAGGATGTGAGGACTCATCCTCCCACCTTGGGCTGGGTTCCTCCTCTCCTGTCTTCTGCACTGGCAGTTGTCATGGTCTCCCCTACTCCCTCCTTCTAGAAGGTGCCACCAAATTGATATGAAAACCTCAGTTTTTCTGAGTATGCAAGTGATATGTATTCATCATTTTAAAAATGGAAAACGTAGCCAAGGAGGGGAGACACTCCCTCACGATCCACCACTCAAACAATCACTACTGGTGTATTTGGTGTTCAATCCTAGTCATCATGCTCATTCTAGAATAAGTCTGTGTGGGCTTCTCACAGCACAGTATTTTGCCCTGGTTCTCTGTCAGACTCCCCAGTTGGCTGCTTTTCCAGCAATAGTGAGCAATGCTGCTTTTGCACAACAGCCGGTTGAGAGAAAGCAAAAGGATTTGTTGGTTTCTTCCCTCCATTCAAAATGGTGGCAACTGTGAAAAAAAGGATGTTCTTTACAACAAAGATTTTCTACTTTACTGTTTAAATTGGGGTCAGCAAACCTTTCCTGAGCCAGACGGTACACCTTTTCTGTTGTTGTTGTTGTTATTGTTTTGTTCTGGGGAAACTGGCCAGTAAGGGGATCCGGACCCATGACTTTGCATTGTAATTCTGTGCTCTAACCAGCTGAGCTAACTAGGCAGCCCCAGATGGTAAATCTTTTAGGCATCACAGGCTAGATGGTTCTGCCACAAAGATTCAACTCTGCTGTCGTAGTGCAAAAGCAGACATAGACTACTGGACAGAAATGGAAATGGCTAAGTTCCAATAAAACTTTATGTACACAGGCACACTACCAGCACCTCAGGGGCCCACCTGGGGTACGGAGCTGGGGACCAGACCCCCTGCCCACATCCAGGCACACTACCAGTGCCTCAGGGCCCAGCCCAGGACATCAAGCAGGGGAATGGACACTCCCCCCACATCCAGGCACACCACCAGCGCCAAGGAGCATACCAGAAACATCACCTCTATGTGGGTGGCCCACCACAGCCACCACAGTAACCATGGCTGCCGCAAAAGTGGCTAGATGCCACAACAACCACGCAGATGGTCCACCAGCCACTGCAGTGCATTGACACAAGGAGAGTCACCAGTGGAGTCCAAAGAAAAGAATAGGATGTCTCTCTCCACAAAGCCCATTCCAGAGTGACAGAAGA
>NW_007727654.1:372960-374366 GCF_000696425.1 Galeopterus variegatus
GAAGAAATCTAGGGTTATCAGAGGGGGGAGGGGGAGGGAAAGGGGGAGGGGGTGAAATTGGACAAGGGGCATAAAGAATAAGTGCAATTTGTAATAATATACATACTAGTAATATTGATTTGATCAACATAAGTCAACATTGAATCCCCAAAATATGTATAATCAATTATGATTCAATAAAAAAAATAAAACAAAAAATAAAAATAAAATACAATAGCAAAAAGGTTAAAAAAAAAAAAAAACTTTATGTGCAAACACAGGAGCCAGTCTGCATTTGGCCTGCAGTCTGTAGTTTGGCAACACTGGCTTCGATTTTTGTCAGAATTTGTGCTAATTCTCAGTCCAGTCATGGTTGAGACGGAGCCGCACAAAGCTACCAGAAAGCTAGTGGCAAAGGGGGCGAGAGAATGGGAGTGCCACCTCATAGAGGTTCTCACATGGAGACATTCTAGCCCCCAGTCACTGGGCCACGCCTGGAGTGTTGATTTGAGGGGTGCTACCGGCATCTGGCACGTGAGGCCAGGCATGCTATTCAATATCCTCCAATGCACAGGACAGCCCCAGAGCAAAGAATGACCTGGCTCCCAACATCAACGGTGTCGAGCTTGAGAAACCACAACTTACACATAAGCAGCATAATTTAGAAGTCCTGTTTGCTTGAGTTCTGTTGTGTGGATTTATAAAACATTAGTTTTCTTAGTGGAAATATGATACATACAGATGAGAAAAATATTTGACAAAAATCTTCCAAAAAGGCCAAGTGCACCAGAAATGATGAGTACATGTCCCTACCACCTGAGGACCCCAGACCCCCACCCTAGAGATGGCTTCTCTCAATACGTTTCTGTTTATCTTTCCAGGTTGGTTTTTTTTTTAAATTGTGACACAGACTGGCTGGTTGGCTCAGTTGGGTAGAGAGCAGTGTTATAACACCAAGGTTAAGGGTTTGGATCCCCACACTGGCCAGCCACCTAAATAAATGAATAAATAAAAAGTTTTTTAAAATTATAACACAAATCATTCCATTCTCTATACATTTTGGCCTTCCTGTCTTCATTTAAAAGATCGTGACAATCTTTCGATGTCATTGATTTTCACAGTGCATAGCTGTTCAAGAAAAAGTTTCAAGTTTAGTTCCCAGCACGACAGAGTGCATGGCCCTCACCATTTGTTGACACTGCAATACTCTGCAGACTTCACTGAAGCCTGCAGTATCCCAGTGCCCAGTTTTAGATGGCGTGAGGTGTAATTTCACAATCGTAAGTGGAGGCTAAAAGACGGAGGAACTCCAGGGAAAACGAACTGCCCCAAAGCTGCCAGAGAGAAGGAAAAGAGCAGAAAAACAAAACAAATATATGACAGAATATCAGACTCTTGTGTTCTGAATATAGAGTGATAACAGGGTT
>NW_007727654.1:374649-376105 GCF_000696425.1 Galeopterus variegatus
CAGGGAAAACGAACTGCCCCAAAGCTGCCAGAGAGAAGGAAAAGAGCAGAAAAACAAAACAAATATATGACAGAATATCAGACTCTTGTGTTCTGAATATAGAGTGATAACAGGGTTTGGTTTGAGTCCTAGAAGTTGGCTTGTTTTTTGTTTTTACTTTTACAGTTTATTTTATTTTATTTTACTTTATTGAAATGAGTCCTAGAAGTTTGGATTGTCATTGGTGGTGACAGAGAAGCCTGCACGAAAAGCAGGTTGTGTGTGTGTATGCACACACATGTGTGTTCACCACTGTAAAGTGTACCATTCAGTGGTATATTTGTTTCCTAAGGCTGTTGTAACCAACTAATATAAACTAGGTGGCTTAAACAACAGAAATTGGTTCTCTCATAGTTCTGGAGGCCAGATGTACAAAATCCAGGTGTCTGCAGGGCTGGCTCCTTCTGAGACTCTGAGGGAGAATCGGTCACAGGCCTCTCTCCTGGCTTCTGGTGGTTGCTGGCAATCCTTGGCTTGTGGCTACATCACTCCAGTCTCTGACTCTGTCATGACATGGCCTTCTTCTCTGTCACTGTGTTTGTTTCCCCTTTTCTTTTCTTATAAGGACACCAGCCATTGGATTTAGGACCCACTATAAATCCAATATGATCTCATCTCTCGAGATCCTTACCTTAATGAAATCTGCAAAGACCCTTATTCCAAATGAGGTCACATTCTGAGGTTCCGGCTACACATACTTTAGGGGGGAAGGTACAATTTAACACACTACAAGTGGTTTTTAGTCCATTCACAGGGTTGCACATCCATCACCTCTATCCAATTCCAGGACAATTCATTACCTCCCAAAAAAGCCCCGTCTGCATTAGCAACCCCTTCCCTCTCAGTGAAAGTTCTCTCTCCCCTTTCCTCCCCCACCACTAAATGCACTTGCTGCTTTGACCTTCAGGCATATTATCCACTGATAATTTAATGGTGGTGATGGGTATAGTTCCGATGACTTTAAAAGGAGAGTGAGGCTGGCCGGTTAGCTCAGTTGGTTAGAGAGCAGTGTTATAACACCAAGATCAAGAGTTCGGATCCCCATACCTGCCGGTCACCAAAAAAAATAAATTAAATTAAAATTAGATAAATAAATAAAAGGAGAGTGAGTTAGTCTCTCTCTCTCTCCTCTCTGCCACTCTTGCCATGTGACACCCAGCATTGCTGTGAAGACTCACCACCCAAGAACAACAAGGCTGTCACCAGATGTGTTCCCTGGACTTTGGACTTCCCAGCCTCCAAAACTGCAAAGAATAAATATTGTTTCTGTACAAATGACCCAGTTTCAGGTATTCTGTCATAAGCAGGAGAAACATGATGTTGAATAGCAATGGTGTCTGTACATCATAATATTCTTATTCTTTTTTTTTTTTTCCTTTTTGTCTTTTTTACTGACCGGTAATGGGATCGCAACCCT
>NW_007727654.1:376883-380967 GCF_000696425.1 Galeopterus variegatus
CGCAACCCTCGGTGTTGCGCCCGCACCACGCTCAGCCAGTGAGCAGGAACTGGTCTCCACACGGGATCCGAACCCTCAGCGGGAGCACCGCCACGCTCCCAGGCGGCGCACTCTCCAGTGTGCCACCGGGCCGGCCCATAATATTCTTATTCTTGATGGGATTTTACTTTTGCTTTTAGTTACTATATTTGTCAGGGCATGCTTGCTCTCTGTGTTGCCTGATTTTTTGTAAATTTTGAAGATTAATCACTGCATGAAAACTTTGTTTTTCCTGACCAGCAAAGTAATATATTCTCTTTAGAAAATTGGCAAATACTGGAAAGTGTACAGAAACCCAGTCACCTGTAACCTACCATGTCAGAGGTAATCACCAGCAAACACTTTGTGGCCTCTGTTCTATGTTCTCTGCTGTTTGGGGTGCCAGAAGTACTCTGCTCTGAAATCTGCAGGTTCTGTGTTCGTTTAGGGCTGAGCTTCTCAACTGGGGGCAATGACCAGGGAGATACTGACAATGTCTGGGGACATGTTGGTTTGTCAGACTCAGGAGTGGGGGGTGTGACTGGCACCTAATGGGTCAGCCCAGGGATGCTGCACAAAGTCTTGTGATGTACAGGACAGTCGCGTACCCCACAGCAAAAATGATCTGGTCCCAGAGGTTCACAGTGACCAGCTTGGGAACTCCTGATTTAAGGTAATTCCCACTGAGTGAAGCCAGAACTCTCTTTTTCAGGCCCAATATGTGGCCTAGGGGAGTATCAGGGAGCATGATGAAGATTGTATGTTGGATCCCCTAATCTGCAGAGAGTGGATTGAAGCAGGCAGGGCAGATGAGACAAGAAGAAAGAGGTGACAGAGAGAGAGACCTGGGCCTGAAGTCCCTTGTTCCTCAAGATATCTGTGACGTGCCCACCCCAGGCTAGGCACCTGCTGGACTGAGAGATGTGATGGGGCCTTTGCCCTCTGAAAAGTCACTTTTCAGAAGTGTTCTCACCCAGGTTGAGCTGGGGACCCAATGTGGATAGTTCACCTCCAAGTGGCTGGGGGTGGGTGAAGAGAGCATTCTGGAGGGGCCAGGGATTCAGGAGGGGATGACGAAGAGGGGCTTGCAGGCTGCTGCACAGAGCAGACTTCCCCAGGCTGCGTGTCTGGGTTTTCTGATGCTCCATGGTGGGGTCCTGGTGCTGGGAGGTGGGAAGCAGCTTCCTGGCCCTGGTGGAGATTCTCCCTGAGGACTCTAGGTGGCAGCAAATCCTAGGCTCACCAGTGTCCCGTCCTCTGGCCAGTTCCCCTCTGGTCTCTGCCATGCCAGCAACCGTCCCCATCCATGTAGATGCAATGCTAATGTCTTTGCAGTCTCTCTCTCTTTTTCCAAAAATAAAGTATTGATGCCCACAGATCCTATCAGCACTTCAGCATTTCTTATGTTTTATCGGATCTCTTTGGATGGGCTCATTGTAGAAAATTGAGATAATCAAACGAGGAGGCTTACAAATCATCCAGAATTGCCCTCACTAAGAGATCAGCACAATTCACATTTTGGAGCCCATGATTGTGATCGAATTTCGGGCAAAAATAGGGGAATATACATTTGTACCTGTCTTTCATCTGCAATGTCATGGCATCTTTTTATGTTAAATACTGCCAAATGTCATCGCTCCTTATGGGGTAGCATGCGAGTGGCCAACCACTACCTCAGTTTAGTTCTAGAACATTTTCATTACCCCAAAAGGAAGCCCCATCCCCATTAACAGTCACTCCCCCTCCCCCAGCCTTCAGCAACTACTAATCTGTTTTCTGTTTCTATGGATGTGCCTGTTCTGGACATTTCGTATCAATGGTATCATACACTGTGTGGCCTTTTGGGTCTGGCTTCTCTCATTCAGCATCATGTTTTTGAGGTTCATCCACATTGTAGTGTGTGTCAGGGCTTCATTCCTTTTCATGGCTGCATAGTATTCCACTGTGTGGACAGACCACAGTGTGTTTATTCATTCATCTGTTGATGGACATTTGGGTTATTTCTACCTTTTGGCTATTGTAAATTGTCCCGCTGTGAATGTTTGCATACAAGTTTTTGTCTGAACAGGTTTTCAATTGTTTAGTGTCTTTACCTAGGGGTGGAATCATGGGGTTATATGGTAATTCTATGTTTAACATTTTCAGGAACAAAGAGGTGAATCTTACACAGACACATAAGTGGGACATTAAGGTGGGTCTGTGGCCTCCAATCTGAGTCCCTGGCCGGGGGCTGCGCTGGCGTTCTCCGGGGCAGGGTGTGATTCCCCAACCCTCTTCTGGGCTCTCAGCTCAGCTCTCTGGACCATCCATCACCTGGTCTGGTGAAGTCAATCCAACTCTGTAATGGTGAACACACAAGCATTAGTTATATGGAGCAGTGGTTTCAACTGTGGAGTAGTGAGTCTTCAAAGAGAATTCTGCATCATGGGGCTGCCGGGTCTGATTAGAGCATCATCTGGAAGGGAGACAAAAGAATGAGACTTGCCCAAACAATTGTAAGACTCAGGCAGAAGCCTGCTGTTCAGACAGAGTGTGCTTGGGGAATGTAGTGGTGTGAAAGGTGACCCCCAAAAGTTACATCCATGTTCTGACTCTCAGAAGCTGAGTGACCTTATTTGGAAAAGAATCTCTGCAGGTGTAATTTAGTGAGGGGTCTCAAGATGAGATCATCCTGGACTATCTGTTAGACCCTATATCCAGTGATGATAGTTTTTATATGAGAGACAGAGGGAGATTTGAGACAGAGAATCAGAGAAGGCCACGCAAAGAAAGAGGCAGAGACTGGAGTGATGTGGCCACAAGCCCAGGAATACCAAGAGCCACCAGAAGCTGGAAGAAGCAAAAGGGATCCTACCCTAGAGCCTCCAGAGGGAACGTGGCCCTGCTGACATCTTAATTTGGGACTTCTGGCCTCCAGAACTGTGAGAGAATCAATTCCTGTTTTAAGCCACCCAGTTTGAAGTAATTTGTTATAGCAGCCCCAGGAAACTCACACAGGGTCTAATCAGAGACATGAGAGGGGCTCCCATAGGAAAAGAGGGTGTCCCAGCCACGGCCACAGCCTGACCAAGGCTCGGAGGGACCTCTGCCATTTCCTGTACTGACTCCCTGTTGACACAGGTAGATGGGGGTCTCTGGCCTCTGATTGTTCAGTGAAGCTTTGCGGGGCAGAATCTGTGTGTGTGCTTTGAGGGGGACTGGACCTGTAGGTACAGTTGTTGGGGGCTGGATTCACGGGTGCACTTGTGGGGGGCTGGACCCACGGATGAACCTTTGTGAGGGCTGGGCACGTGGGTACAGGTGGGTTGGGGCTGTGCCCATGCATACACTTGGGTGGTGGTTGGGCGCATGAGTGTGCTCTGGGGGGCACTGGTCCTGTGGATGCCATTGAGTAGGACTGGGCCTGTGGGGGCAGTTGGGTAGGACCGAGGCCCGTGGGTGCACTTGGGTGGGGGCTGGGCCTATGGGTATACTTTTGGGGGCCTGGGCTCCTGGGTGTAGTTTTGAAGGGCTGGGCCTGTGGGGATCCTTGGGAGGGTACTAGGCTCATGGGTGGTTTTGAGGGAGGGCTGTGCCAGAGGGTTCTGTGTCTGTGGGTACATTTGGGTGGGGGAGTGGGGGCCGCGAGTGCAATTAGGTGGGCTGGGCCCCGTGGGTGCAGTTGGGTGGTGCTGGACACTCAGGTGCAGATGGTGGGCCTGGGCCAATGGATGCAGTTGGGTGGAGGCTGGGCTTGTGGGTGCAGTTAGGTGGGGACTGGGCTTGTGGGTGCAGATGAGGTGAGGCTGGGCTCGTGGCTGCACTTTCGAGGGGCCTGGACCCATGGGTCCACTTTCAGAGGTAGGGGTCCATGGGTACAGGTTGATGGGGGGTGGGCCTGTGGGTGCCGTTGTGTGGGTGCTGGGCCCATGGTTGCAGTTGGTGTGGGGCAGGGGCCGTGGGTGCAATTGTGTAGGGTCTAGGCCCTTGGGTGTACTTTGGGGGTTGTAGTGGATAGAATTATGTCCCCCAAAACTCACTGAAGCTTAATTGTGTCCCCCAAGCTTTGTGTATTAGAAACTTAGCC
>NW_007727654.1:382226-383094 GCF_000696425.1 Galeopterus variegatus
ATGGAAAAGTCTGGGGCCCAGAAAGAGATCTGTCACAGGGGTAGAGTCACCACAGACAGCCCTTGCTAGAGCCATGCCGAGCGGAAACGTGGGGTCAGAGTTGCAGCAGAGAAACCCCATCAGCGCCATGCCTAGTGGAGCTGTGAGAGTGGGGCCACCATGGAGGCCCCAGACTGTGGAGCTACCAGAGTGCAACGCCAGCTTGTAAGAGCTAAAGCATCAACTGAGGTCAGGAGAGCCATAGGAGCAGAGCTGCTCCAGGACTTGGGGACCCAACCCCCACACCAGCGGGCAGAGGAGGTTGAACATGGAGTCAAGTTACATGATTCACCAGCTTTGAGATTTAATGCCTACCCTGCTGGATTTCGGACTTGCTTAGAACCCGATGCCCCTTTCTTTTGGCTTATTTCTCCCTTTTGGAATGGGAATATGCACCCTATGTTTGTCCCACCACTGTATCTTGGAAGTAGATAAATTGTATTGATTTCACAGATGGGACTTTGAGCTTTCTTTCGACTCTGGAGCTGAAGCAAGTTAAGACTGTGGAGATGAAATGAATGTATTTGCATGTGAAAAGGACATGAGTTCTGGGGGGCCGGGGCAGACCATGCCATAGTGAGTGGATTAAAAATGATGGTCAGGGCCGGCCCGGTGGCGCACTGGATAGTGTGCCGCTTGGGAAGCGCGGCGGCGCTCCCGCCCGAGGGTTCGGATCCCACATACAGACCGGTTCCCGCTCACTGGCTGAGCGAGGCGCAGGAGCAACGCCAAGGGTTGCGGTCCCGTCGCCGGTCCCCGGTCCGGTATGGGGGCAACATTGAGGGTTGCGATCCATTGCCGGACACGGAAAAAGACAAAAGACAAAAAA
>NW_007727654.1:383119-386561 GCF_000696425.1 Galeopterus variegatus
ATAAATTACCCAGTTCCAAGTATTCTGTTCTAGCAACACAAAATGGACTAAAACAGGGGCCTTGAGTCAGGCCAGGACAGTGGGTCCCTTGTGTAGGCCTGGTAAGGTCTGCCCTTAGTGGCAGGCCAGGAACGGCCAGGGGCACTCTTCGTGGGAGGGTAGGCCAAGGGGGCCCTGGGGCAAGCCATTTGAGGGAGGGCCTTAGTGGCAAAGCAGGTCAGGCCAGGCCAGGCCAGGGGGGGTCTCTTAGAGGCAGGTCAGGCCATGCCAGGGGTCCCTTAGCACAAAGCATGCCAAGGGGGCCCTAGGGCAGGCCATTCGAGGGGGCCCCTTAGTGACAGGTCAGGCTAGTGGGGGAACTGCATGTCCACAGCTCCCTCCTGTGACCTGCAAACCTGTTCTTTCACATTCCTTTGGCAGGCCACCGTCTTTTTCTGTTGCTTAGAACAAAATACCAGGGACTGGGTAATTTATAAAGAAAACAAAATTTATTGCTTACAGTTTCAGAGGCTGGGAAGTCCAAAGTGCAGGAAACACATCTTGTGAGGTGACTCTACAATGACGCAGGTTTCACATGGTGGGAATGGAGGAGCAGGGAGAGACGCTCACACACCCTCCTTTTAAAGCCCTCAGAACCATGCCCATGACCACCATTAAACCATCTGTTGGATTAATCCATTCATGAGGGCATGGTCCTCACAATCTAACCTGCTTCTTTTCCATCTCTTAGAGTGTATTTTTCAGACCACCACTCACTGAGCTTCTCCCGTGTGGAAGCCTCCCTTCCTCCAGGCCTCCTGCTCAGCTGACGGTCCTGGGGCCAGGCGGGCCGTGCTTGCTCTGCTTCCCCTGAGAGGACGCCTGGGTCTTGCACCTGCCCTGCTTAGGGCGGGCACGTCAGCTCAGCTGGTAGAAGTTGAAAATAAACAGATCATGGCCTGGGGCAGACTCTGAAAGGCCCAGTGTTATGCCCAACAGAAAAGCCTGGCTGCCGCCAAAGTCCCCAGAGCCATCTCAGGATTCCCAGGGCCACCCATTCCTGACAAAACCCTAGAGGCCCATACAGTGCCGAGGATGGTGGGTCTTGCTGTGACCTCCCAAGTGAACTCTTCTTATGACTGAGCTGGTGACTCTCCAGTTCCTCTCAAGTTCAGCTCAGAAGAACCAGGCCAGGAGCTGCCCCAAACGGTTGGCAGTGGCAGAGCTGCAGCAGCACCTTCTTGCCTGGGAACAGCACCCAACAGTTTTCAAAGCACACCAACAGCTTCACAGCATAACCCTAGAGGAAGGATGGGCAGAGGGGTCCCCTCCATTTACACGAGTGAGGAAGCCGAGTCACTTACACAGGGTCCCAGTATCCCATGACCGGTGTTGGGAGCCAGCCTGGAGCCCACGTCTTTAGACTCAGGCAAAGGCTCTTTCCATCAGAAAGAGGGACTTCCTGGCGTAGGTCATGCATCAGGGATCCCCGTGTCTCCTGAGTCTGAGGCCAGGGAAGCACAGGGCCCCCCTCCCCACCCTTCTGATGTGGCTCCTGTGAGCACTTACAGCCTTGAGCTACCCCTGGGCCGCCTTCTCCGATTGACAATGAGCAGAGGGCTCAAGGGTGGATTCCTGCAGTGACGCGGCCACTGGGACCCAGCCTCTGGAAGATTTGTGCAGCGCCTCCCTCCAACTCCATGGCTCTGGTTGTGGACTGTGAGCATGCTTTGAACAGAAGAAGATTGTGTGTTTAGAACAGGCTGCAGGTGTTCTAACCTTTGAGGCCACAGAGCACATTCTTCAAGTGCAATTGGGCACACAGCCCAATAAAATCAGAAGACCTACCTGGGTGACATGGGTTTAGGGCTGGGCCCTGCCTCCTCCACCCTGCCAAGGGAACCCCTCACTCTCCAGGCCCTGCAGTCACCTGCAAGGAACCCCTAGGTCACTTGGTTGCACAATTTGAGAACATCTCTCCTGGTCGCATGTTCCTTGCCTTGGGGGAGCCTTGTCTAGCTCAACAGCCCCTCTGTGCCAATGAGTTCCTGCAATGTCATTTGAGGTGGCCTCCCTGGACAAGCCAGGCTGCAGTGGGAGAATGACAGGGAGGCAGGAATTGAGGTGGGGGCAGCTTTCTGATTCTTCTCCTGCACAAATCCTGCCTGGGGCCCATGGTGTCCCTTCACTTGTGACTCTAGGAGAGTTGGTGAGGATCGTAGGTCAAGTGTGCAAAGGGAGAAGGAGAAATGATTCCTGCCTTTGGGGAGTTCCCCATCTGATGGGGAGGGTGTATGTGCACAAACCCACACGCACACGCACACTGCGCACACGCACACACATCCACACACCACACACACGTACTTGTGCACACACTGCACATGCAAAGTACACGTGCACACACTGCACACACATACACATGTGGGCACATGAACACACCACACACAAGTGCACACACACTGTACACACACGCACACTGCACATGCATGTACACACACATGCACAGACATGCACACACACACATGCCCATGTGTGCACACACACCCCCTGCGGAGCAGCAGGCCTCAACGAGTGGACTGCTGGTGTGAAGGCGGGGCTGAACCAGCTGAAGCAATTGGGGAAACATCCTCAAGGAAGAGGTACAGAAAGGAAAGGAGGAGGCCTGAGGTCACCCCTGCTACCAGGAGGGCAGGTCCTACACATGGCCAAGGCCAAAAGGAATGCCAGGCAGGCCATGCCTGTGCCAGGGTGGGGGTGGGGGCATTTCCCAGAGGCGTCCAAGGTGTTCCCTGTTGGGGTGAGTGAGCAGCAACGGTGAGGGACAGGACAGCCAGCCAGAGGGGACTTGCAAGCAAAGGCATCCATCGGGAGGGAAGAACTCACTTGTACCCAGCCCTTGGTATGTAGCAAATGTAACCTAAATGATGTGTGAATGAAGGAGGAAAGTGAGAAGGGATGGAGGGAACAGATCCCTTAGCTGGATAGTTCTTGTCCTTGTGGGAGAAAAGGAAGAAATAAAGCAATCGCCAATGAGGATTTTTTTTTTTTTTTTTACAGAATAACTTTACAGAATAAAGCGTTTGGAGCTTGTAGAAATTAAACCCTTTAAAAGAGACAGAGATGAATTCTCAAGAGATGAGGGCAGGAGCTTCCACCCTGGCGGCAGTTCCCAACAGGGTCTGCATAAGAACCTCACCCCTCACCTTCCCCAGAACTGCCCAAAGCCCAGTGACAAGGGCTTCCTAAAAGAGTCACCCTTCCCTCCCACACACGTACCTGGGAGCCTGGGGAACTAGAAAGATGGACAAGAATCCTGAGCTTCCCCCACCTTCTACCCGAGGACAGGCCGCAGCTGTCTCCAGAGGCGCCGACTCTCACGACTGGTGTGCAGAGTGCTCAGATTCTCCCCTCCCCAGCTCAGCTCTGGGGCCCTCTTACTCTCACATCTCATTCCTCCCCGGGG
>NW_007727654.1:387505-388101 GCF_000696425.1 Galeopterus variegatus
TTTTTTTTTTTTTTTTTTTTTTTTTCAGAAAAACTTTAAAAAATAAAGCGTTTGGAGCTTGTAGAAATTAAACCCTTTAAAAGAGACAGAGATGAATTCTCAAGAGATGAGTGCAGGAGCTTCCACCCTGGCGGCAGTTCCCAACAGGGTCTGCATAAGAACCTCACCCCTCACCTTCCCCAGAACTGCCGAAAGCCCAGTGACAAGGGCTTCCTAAAAGAGCCACCCTTCCCTCCCACACACGTACCTGGGAGCCTGGGGAACTAGAAAGATGGACAAGAATCCTGAGCTTCCCCCACCTTCCAGCTGAGGACAGGCCGCAGCTGTCTCCGGAGGCGCCGACTCTCACGACTGGTGTGCAGAGTGCTCAGACTCTCCCCTCCCCAGCTCAGCTCTGGGGCCCTCTTACTCTCACATCTCATTCCTCCCCGGGGCTGGCATTGCACGCTGGTAGCTCCACAGGTCTGGGGTCTCCATGGTGGTCCCACTCTCATGGCTCTATGAGGCATGGCGCTGATGGGGTTCCTCTGCTGCAACTCTGACCCCACATTTCTGCTCAGCATTGGTCTAGGGAAGGTTGTCTGTGGTGACTCCGC
>NW_007727655.1:0-83180 GCF_000696425.1 Galeopterus variegatus
ATGTCCATCATCGGATGAGTGGACACGGAAAATGTGGTATATCTACACAATGGATTACTACTCAGCTATAAATACAAATGAAATAGTCCCATTTGCAACAACATGGATGGACCTTGAAAGAATAATATTAAGTGAAACGAGTCAGGCAGTGAAAAAGAAATACCACATGTTTTCACTTATTGGAGGGAGCTAAAGGTGAATGAATCAATTCACACACATACATACACACACACACACATACACACACACACACTCTCACACACACTCACACAAAAACAAACAGCAACAACAACAACATCAACAAAACAACAACAAAAAAAAACCAGGGGCGGGGGAGAAGAAGATTTAACAACCTCAACTTTTTTTTTTTTTTTAAGCTCTTACAACAAGAAAATGGAGGGGACACATCTGGGTGGGAGGGGGGAGAGGGAGGAGGGAGGGAGGTTTTGGTGATGGGACACAATAACTAACCACATTGTATATTGACAAAATAAAAAAAAGTAAGGTTACAATTTTATGCAACCCAAGGTCATGAATTCATGAGGGATAAAGTAGTTTCTTCCTTCCATGTTGAGTTTGATCCCTCTTGTTAAGCTATGTAATAAACTTCAGTATTTCACTTTACAAGAAATTTCTCATTCTGTTAGCTAACAACAACAAAGAAAACTTATTTTTCCCACCTCCTCTACATTTTATTCTAGTCACCAAAAATTGGTGCCGTATATATGAAAAATGCTTTTATAAATGAACCCAACAATTGATAAATTTTTGGTCTTTTTAGGTCCTACCTATTGAAATATATCCTATGTAGTCAACAAGTAGTTTTTCTAAATGTAGCACTGGGAAAGAACAGTTGGTTAAACATTTTTCCTTTAGCCTTCCTCTTACATTTAATGATTCATTCTTAGCAGTGTCAGCACTGAATACAGGAACATAAAGTTTAGTTCTCTCAAAAGGTTGAATATTTTGTCATTTCCTGAAAAACTGAAGGAAAGCAAACCCACCTAGCCACGCTTACTTCCTAGTTTGATACTGTTTTTACTTATAAGTAAGTCTTCACAATAGTGAGACCACAAGAAATTAAAACATATTTTAAAAATAAATATCCATTATCACACAGCTTTATTATTATTATTTTAAATTTCAGCTTAGAAGGATTTACTTACCTCTTCTAAGCACTTCTTTGGTGTATACTAAAAAAAAGAAAAGAAAACGAGAAAATACAAGAAGGGTTTGTTTTGCAAGTATATTCTTTTTTTTTTTTTTGTCTCTTTTTTCGTGTCCGGCAACTGAACCCTTGGCGGGAGCGCCGCCGTGCTCCCAAGCGGCGCACTGTAGCAGTGCACCACCGGGCCGGCCCCTGCAAGTATATTCTAATTGCAGCATTATGTATAGTAGAACAATAATTAAGACTAATTGTCCAAAGATTTTAGAAATGGCCAAGTACTTATTGAAAGAAAGTGAGCCAAGACGCTGGGTACCATTCAAGCTTTATTAAAGGAACAGAATCTGCCAGGCTGTGCTCAAAGTGTGGAACAGCCCAGGGCTCCCCTGAAAATAGGGGACAGCACTAGGTGTGGGGGTGGTAGAGCTTCTATAATGCACCAAGGGCTGGCTGATACCATCAAGGAGGGTCATTATGCTAATGTGGATCAGGGTGGAGAACTGCATCCTTGTGGAAGCAAAAGGGGTTTCTGTTTAAGTCAGGACACTTCTCATAAAGGGAAGGCGGGAGAGGCTTGGTGCTGGAGTGGAAGACAAGGCCAGCGGTTATTTTGTGCTCATTGTGTGCACAATGGTGCCGGTAGCATTCAAAATCTATCACTTATATAACTAGAGAAAACTGTGAGGCATACCTGGAGATCTCAGACATAGGGTCTCCATCTTCAAATTGAAAAAGAAGTATATAAAGTCAACTTAAAGGGACCGTTTAAGACAAAATGTTAATACGAAACCTGAATTTCAAGATTGTGTGTGTGTGTGTGTCTTAGCAGGGAATGGGAAAAAATAACATTTTGGTTAAGAATTCAAGCAGATAAGTGGGAAAGGCAGAGAAAGTAATTTGTGTGATTTCAGCACATACCTAATGTGTAAAGTCCAGAGCTAGGTATTGAAGTCACAGTGGTAAATAAGATAGTTAGGGTTCTTGACCACATGCAACCCACTGGGAATGGATGGCTTTACCACATCAACCCTCCCTTAAGGACATACCTACTCCAGAGAAAACTGTACAAGGTTGTTTGATTACAACCAACACAAGTTTCCCAAAGGAGGACTGGGTCCTTAGAGAGTTTTTATATTAGTCAGATTTAATTAGTCTGTGTTTCAGAGAAGGATTTCTGAAAAAAAAAACAAATGACAATTCAGAAGAGCAATAAATGATAAATAAGAGTTGAAATGACAAGTACGGTGAAAATATTGGTCAAGGGAATGGCATCTTCAAAAGCCATCATGCTGCAAGGGGTTTGATGAGTTCCAGGAACTGAAAAGAAGCGCAGTGTGTGGGTTGTATGGAGCAAGGTGGGAGAGGTAGAAATGGGACAGAAGAAGTAATTAGGAACAAAATTATATTGAGACCTATTAGATTTTAATCTAAGAGTTGTGGGAAACCATTCTTGTTTATAACAAGGGAATGACACGAACATTTTCCTTGGTTGACAAATACTCAAATCTGGTATTTTGAGCAGGTCTTAAATAAAGATGAATGCCATCACTCAATGTTACGATCATGTAGCTAACTCCACTGGCTCAGAATCCATGCTCAGGTGTCATGGTTGGCTTTTCCATATATATTTTTTGTTGCAAAATAATTAATGGGATCTCTGGTCTCTCTATATATATGTGTCTTGCTATTATAATACTGTGATCACATTAAGTATTGTTGTACTGGTTAGACTTAATCTACAAGTCCTGCTGACATTCCCTAAATGACCTCTGACTTTAAGACCCCATTTCTTATTCAAACTAAAAGAGTGCATCTGCCCAATAGGGCATTATGCAGCCACCAAAATATATATTAAGTGCTCATAAAAAGGAAAAATATCTATTATAAAATTAAGTTTAAAATATATAAAGCTGCTAGTATGATCATACCATACTTAAAAAAGAAACCAAAATTTATATTTTTTGTGCCTCTATACTCCCATCTGCTGTTAATCGTAATAGGAAAATATTATATTTACAAGGATAAACAAATTAAGAGAACTTTATTTTTTTAAAAAGGGAATCCTTTCTTCTCTAGTAGATACCAATACTAAGTTAAACTGAGTGGTAAAATTTCTGAATTCCCTTAGATAAAATATTACTTCAAACTTTAAAGTTTTATAATAAAAAAAGACTACACTTTTATATCAGAAATCAGTATTTCTATTAAAAGTCATATCTGAAGCAGCCTCAGAATAAAACTATATTTCAAGATTTAGTGAACTTTAAAGCTCCAAACTTAGAGATTCAATTAGATATTTTTATTAATTATTGTTCAACTTTTCTCCTTCTTACAAATTTCCCTTTATCATTCTAATTCAAAGACAGTTATAATCACTTGCTTAAAGTTTTACTATACATTCCCTCCTGAATGTTGACTCTCAACTGTTTTAGAACCAACGTTCCTAATTTTTTCTCATCAGCTTCTTGTTGGGAACTCCCGCTCCCTCCAGAGTCCCCTGGAAAGAACTCTGGACTCCCACTCTGGACTCCAACTTTCTTCACCCAAGTCATTAGAACAAATTATTTAACCTTACTTCATCCGGTTCCTTAGCTGAACATTGTTGATGATAATAGAACATCCCTTAAAAGTTGTGAGGATCAAATTAAATAATCCATGTAGCGTACATAAAGCTCTCTAAAAAGTAGTGTTTACTCAAAAAACATTATCAACCAGAAAGATAATTTCACAGGTGTTTCGGGTTGAGTTCCCTGGGAAGTAGACCCTGAGGTGGAGTTTGAGGTAAAGTTTATATGGGGACACTCTCAGGATCAGCATCTGTGGAGCAGAAGGAACAGGAAGAAAGTAGATTTAGGCAAACAGAAGTTGAATCAGTCTTGACAAATGTTGCAGCTGTCCTCACAGGCAAGCTGGGACAGTCCTCCAGAGTCAGCTTGCATTGTATCAAGGAGTCTGGGCCTCTAGACTCAGGAATCAACCTGTCATTGGCTACAAGCCGTTCCTACCTTGAGGTGACTCTTTCCAGCCTCAGACAATTTCTGGAAAGGATTCTCAGTTAAGAGCTGTCAGCAGCCAGTACTCCCAGCAGCTGGAGGCAAATTCCTACAGTCCTGAAGGGAAATCAGTCTGTCTCATCACAGGATCCCTTACATAGGTTGTAGAGAGAGACAGTATGTTCCTATGTTTCCCTTTTCTCTATATTTCTATCCAAATTCTTCCTTTTCAACAGCAGCCAGTACTCCCAGCAGCTGGAGGCAAATTCCTACAGTCCTGAAGGGAAATCAGTCTATCTCATCACAGGATCCCTTACATAGGTTGAAGAGAGAGACAGTATGTTCCTATGTTTCCCTTTTCTCTATATTTCTATCCAAATTCTTCCTTTTCACAAGGACTACATTTTCTACAATTTAATATAGACTTTTTGTCACACTTTTAATGCATTTTCCTTCCTATTTATCTCAACTTTGCTTTTTTCTTCTCTAGTCCTCCCACATACACTTTTTGTGGACTTGGTTTGCTATTGTAATTTACATACAATGAAAAGATTTATTCTTTTTAAAATGTGGTTTTCTTAACATTTCCTCCTCCTTTAAACAACTTTACAAACTACCTCAGGATATTAAACATAATTCCTTCTCACTTTGAGGGAAATGTTTAAAATGTAATTTGAATAAGATAAGTAATTAAACATGTTTTCCTGAAGGTTAATATAATTTGATCATTTGATATTTTATGGGCAAATGTTAGTTATTGACATGGCCTACCCCTTCCCGAGGAGACCCATTAAAACAAGTGCGTCTGAACAATTTCCTAGCTGAAGTAGATTTTCCTGTGTGTCACAATTGTAATTATCTTCAGTGCATTACAAAGAATCAGTGTCATACACTAAACCCTCTATTAACAATCACAATGTGTACAAATTATCTTCCTTCCAGGATATCTCCAGGGCCCAGGCTGTTTGTATATGATAACGGCTCATTGAGATCCAAATTATGGATAATTAAAAGAAATAAATAGAAAAAATGCTGCTGTTCCACCATCAGTTTTTTTTTTAAAGGAACATGTCTTCCCTTTTTTTTAAAAAAAAAATACAGCTGAAGTTCCTTTTTAATCAGGTAAAAAGGAAGAGAAGGAAGAGGAAAAAGAAATTAGAAGAAAGAAATAAGTTTCAAGGGAAATGTGAGTGGAAGTATCCTGGGTTTCTGACTCAAAAAAGAGGAAAATTAGTAAAAGTTCTAAAAAATATAGACCCCTTTATGCTATTAAGAATAACTAATTGGGCTAGCTGGTTAACCCAGTTGGTTAGAGCGTGGTTGATATAACACCAAGGTCAAGGGCTCGGATCCCCATTACTGGCCAGCCACTAGAGAAAATAAAAAAGTAGAATAATTAATAAACAACTGGATAAACCATAAAATTTAAATTTAAAAAGTTACATTAATAAACTGGAATTCTTTCAGTATGCTAAATTTAATTTTAAATGAAATAGAAATTTTAAGTGCTGATGCTAAGGTTTTAGCTGGTGAGGAAACCATCTCTTGATGTTTAGGATACCAAGCTCCTAATGTCCCTGTCACTCACAGTGAAGACGTTCATTTTAATTCCCATCTCAATTTCCACGGCCTTTATCTTTTCAGTGAGTTGAGAAGTAACAGTCAAATGACTGAATTTCACATACATCTATGAAAGGATATGTAAATCAGATCAATACAAGAAACTCTTAGTAAATACATAATGAGCTAAAGGCTATATGAGTGGAAAGTTTTGATGTGGAAAATATAGAAAGGTAAAAGAATGCCTACTCTTTAGTTGAACTGTGTTCAAACTAAAGTTAAAAGAGAATGGTCATATCCCAGGTCTCCAAGCAATGGCATTGAGTGGTGCTTTACATGCACCCACCTATAAGCTGGGGTGGGGCAGGTGGGGGAAGAGCAAGCAGAGAAGAAAATGTTACAAGACACAAAGAGGAGAGTAATGAGGGGCAATTGCAGTTATCCTGAACCGCAGGTCACATGAAAGGATAGAGGAAAAAGCCACACCGTCAAATGTGCAGGAGAAAGTAATCATAATCCTTTCATATGATAACTTTTAAAAAATGGCTTTCTTGGGTTATAATTCTATTTTCTCCCAATTAGCTCTCAAATGTGTGTCTAACTTGATAAACAAAGTTCTTGTGCACAATTAAACGCTGCTGTTACTAAGATGTCTGAGGTACCTAGCTTAGACAGGAAGATTGGCAATGTCTGTTCCCCCCACCTCTCGATGTAATAAGGTTTGTTGAGTTCAATCTACATGTAAGGCAGAATTTTGTGACTCAGCTAAAAAAAAAGCCCAAAGAAGTTTGAATACAATAGTTTATAAGGAGCATTAATGAATTAAGAACTGTTAAGGAATAGAAGCAATTATTCTGTTCTGCTAATGAAGAGAAATAATTATTTATTACAATAATTCACCATGTGTTACCATGTATGAATATAGAAGCCTATAAAGTACAGCTTCAACAAGCTAAGTAAGAGAATTTCATAAGAGCAGAGGAGAATATATTTGTCTAAACTCTATCTGGCATAATCAAATTATTAAATTGAATGTGGAAAAGAAAAGAAAAAAAAAGCACAGATAAACTTATGAAACTGGTTGCTATTACGAAGGGCTACAGGTCTAATATAAGAACAAAGTGTAGGTGGTGCCCAGTGATTCACATGAAATCAGATGTGAACTAGCTGCAAATAACATTTATAACCCCAGATGCATGTATACCAATTTTCAGAGTGTGAGTAATAAACTAAACTTGAGATTTTGACACAATGATATCTTTTATCTTTTGTTAATTTATAAAATTATAAATATATTTACATATATTTATATGTACGTGTCTATATATATAATTTTTATGTGTTAAAGAGAATGATCTTCAGGCTAAAAACAAGTATCATGAACATTATCAGTAAGAAGGACTTCCCATTATTGATAGTTGAATGAATTACAGCAAAGTGCCCGGCTGAGTTAAATGAGGTTGCATTTCAGGCTACTGGAAACTTGCATTTGAAACTGCTGTTCTGTTTTCAGTGGTCTCAAACCATCATGGAGGAATGGGCTCGGTGCCACAAGGCTGCAGATAAATAGTGGTAACTGTACTTCTTCTCTTCAAAAAGAACTGTAATTAACTATCCACAAACTTTAGACTTCTGAGCTTCAGGTAAATCTTAATCACAATTCAATAATAGATTATTAAAGAAATGCTTTGTGAACATTTGGAAACGGAAGTAGAAATCAGCAGGAACGAGGATGAGTTTAAGAATGAGTCAGGTCAGACTGACTTCATTTCCCCTTGGACAAGAATGCAAAAAAGGGTGGATTATATCCATCTGGATTTAGCGAGATATTTGTCACAATCACAAGAGAAACACAAACTGGATAATTATATAGGGAAATAGATCCTTAAGTGCCTAAACAACCATATCAATGATTCTAATTAACAAATTGATTAAATCTTGGAGCAGTTTTTTTACTGTTTTTCAAAGGACTCTTCCCTTAGTCTCTTTCTTTGTAAAAACTTTAGCTGCCACATTTGAGCACCTACTATGTGCTAGGCATTGTGCTAATCCCTTGACATGAATTTTATCCTCACAATGATCAGTGAGATAGATACTGTTAGAATTCTAAGCCAGAGAAATTTAGAGATTTGCCCAAGGTCACCAAGCTATATATATAGACAGGAAGTTTAAATTTGAAAATTACATGAAACTGGAGAAAGAACAAATATGTTGGATTATAGAACCAGGCTCTCAAAGAAACTAAATTCATTAGTATGTCACATAAAATATGAAATTTATAGATGTTTTATTTGTTAACAAACTCAATATGAGTCAGAAGTGTTGATGTGGCTGCTAAAAAAATTAAAGGATTCTTAGGTCATATTGCAGAAAAAGTCTATCTTAAGAAAGGGATGGCATACTTGCTCTTCCAATATTTTCAGTTCCAAGCATCACACCTTAATATGGGGTCTCTATAAGGATTTTTTCCTTTGTTCACGACAGAAATTCCACACATGAAAGGGGTTTTTTGGCTCACAGTGATGAGAAGAGTTCTCAGATAACTTATGGAACTGAAGAAAGAATTGTTGGAACCTGGGCTTCAGGAATGGAAAATAGGGTCTCAGAGCTATCAAGTCTCTTTCTTTGTTTTCAGTTTCTCATTTCTGCTTCTCACTGCTTTGATCTGCATATTGGCTGCATCTTCTCCTATTTCACACAGGCCTTCACCACTGGAAATGCATGGCCACCATGAGCCTTGACTTAGCTATTCCAGCTGAAAGAGAGAGCTTCGTTTTATCTAATATCTATATACTAATCCCTGAGAAGAATTCTGATTGGCCATGCTGTAGCAAATAAAAACCTTTGTTCCGACCACTATTGTCAAGGAGATGGGGTAATATGGTTGGCCAGGGTTTGGCCATGCGACCACTTTCGTGGCCAGTGGCTGTGTAGAGTGTGGGGTGGAGCAGAAGCTGTTACTAGAAAGGAGAGAATGGAAGAGCTGGCTGAGCAGACCATACAAGAAATATTAATTTCAGACATGTTCAGAGAGGAAAAAGTATAGGGATGAGAACTGAAGATTTGCACTATGAAGACCAAATGAAGAACTGGAGCCATTATTCGCAAAAGAGAAAGTTTGGGGAAGAAAAAGAGCAAACAAGTTCTATATGTTTAAGGGATAGAATATGAACTATTCTCACTGGAAGAAACATTTCACTATTAAAAATACTTCAACTTTGTATGATTTTATTTAATGTTCAAAGCTCATAACAATCTAAGGTGCCTCAGAATGAAACAGAAACCCTGTCACTTCCTTTTTGAAGGCATTCCCTGTTTGACCATTTGCTAGAGAAGTTGTATATAGGTTATGAGTATCAGATGAAAGGTTTGACTAATTTACTTTAATTAAGAGAGAGACAATCATGAAAAATGTAGATTTTAGAGTCAACCAGCTACTACTATGAATCTAAGTTTGACACTCACTACCTATGTGATCTTGGACAAATTGCTTACTCTCTCTTAGCCTCATTGTTGAAATGGAGTTTGTTATTCTTACCTTGCAGAATTCTTGTAAGTAATAAAGATAACCTAGACAGAACTTCTGATTCATAGGTAGCTCTTAATAAATTACAGTTTATATATGTATACATATACACACATGCACATGCACACATACAGGTTTATTATGACATTCTTGGATATCTTTGAAATAGGAAATATATCATACCTGAGCTACAATAAACCCTTCAAAATACACAGATCACTCCTATGTAAGTACCTGTGGGTGTGGAAGGAATGAGAGAAGAGAGACCTGTAACAGAAGGCTCTGAGTGCATGCAGTAAGAACCTATAATGGAAATTTATCAAGACTTTCCAGCATCTTGGAGTTTACTGTCTTGAAAGTCTAGCATCTCTATAGTAGAATTTTAAAAATTTAGCTTAGCACATAGGATCAAGACATGTAGTTCATGAGGATTAAATGATACAATAAATAAAAATAAATGCTTAAAATAATTTCTAGTACCCAATTAGTTCTCAATAAAAATTTATTGTTATTTCAGTTACAGGTTTATTGTATGATCTCCTACGAAAATCACAAGACACAGACCGTGTCATATTAATCTTTTTTTTCCCCCTAGACTGTAGCGTAATGACTGATGCTTTACAGACACTTAAATAAAAGATGGGAGAAAAAGAGTGGTGGTACCATGAAATAAAAGCCACAAAATAAGAATTATAACATAAGTATGTGTCTGAACCTACATATGTACACTTGAAACAGAAGAAAGAGAAATGAAATCCAATTGATTTTTTTTAAAGAATGTAAGTAGCAAGGCAGAAGGAAGACCAAAAACTGGTGGGAGATTGTCTGGCTATGACAAGGCTACTGCGAGGCTAAGGCTGATGTCGTGAATCCTGCTGACAGTGCCAATTGTCTAGCTCTTAGTCCTGTTCATGACATCAGTTGTAAAGCTAGGCGACCACAAACTGGTGGGAGATTGTCTGGCTATGACAAGGCTACTGCGAGGCTAAGGCTGATGTCGTGAGTCCTGCTGACAGTGCCAATTGTCTAGCTCTTAGTCCTGTTCATGACATCAGTTGTAAAGCTAGGCGACCATGCTGTTGGGCTCTTTTACCTGCCAGTAATCCTGCATCAACTGGGTCAATGGTTGAGCTAGGGCTGGATCTGGAGCTCCCATACCCCTCAAGCCTGTTCACAGACTGGGTGACAAACCCTTCACACGCCAGGCTGGGTCACCAGGCCCCTTCACACAGGTCTATAGCTAGGTAACCCGGCCACACCGTCCTTGGAAGCTGCGGGTCTGGAAAAACATGGTTGCACAGAATGGGCACCTGAGGCAGTAAAACACCAGCCAAAGTGGTGCTGTGTGTGCTCACTCACTCCACCCACACAATGTTTACTGAACCAACCTGAACTGGCTCAAGGGAAGGGGAGCCTGACCAAATTGTTCTATTTTCCCAACAGGGATCAAAAGACAAAACTAACAAGAAGTACGGCCCTCTAATTCTATGAGTTTCAGAGGCCAATATTTGTACAATTCAAATTGGAAATTTAGTGTACTGATAATTCAATGATGTTGACTTTTGATGCCACACTTTTGTGTTTGATGCCTTTGGAATTTAAGTTTCTATAAACAATTTCAGTTTAACATAATTCCCCCATGTTCATTGATTTGGTTTCCAAACCAAGGCTAAAGCCATCAGCTAAGAGGCACTTATATCAGGTCTGTTTCACTCAAATTAACTGCCTGGTCTCTGTAGACATTTTATGTTTATGGCTGTTACTGTAAAGAAGGGCTTTACAACTTGTTACATGTCATAGCACACACAGAAAATGAGAATACTAACATAGCTATTGAGGTAATGGAAGAAACTGCTAACAGTTGTGGTGGCGATGGGGGGTGGATTGTTCCTAGAGCTCCAGCTCCCCCAGGCTGAGAGGAACAGTATCTCAGCAGACCTATGATAAGTTGGGGCTGTCAGTGGGATGGGTCACTCTAGTTGGCAAGCTCTGCTCTAAACATTATGGAAAAGTAGACAGAACAGGTTTTATAAATTTGTTTATTCAACAAATATTTATGATAGTTACTGTTCTAGACACAGAGATGCAGCAGTGAGTAAGAAAAGAGTCCCTGCCTTTCTAGAAAACAGATGAAAGAAGTGACCTAGTCAAGTCTACAAGATTTGGGACCAGAACCAGAAGTCATCACCTGACTCAACCCAGAGTTCTTGCCAAAGAAAGAAATGCTCAAGGGTCTATACTATACAATTATATTCATCATTCCTTGGTGAAGAAAATGACTACTGAATGTTCTAACTTGCAAGGTTGTTAGTGTGTGCTCCACTAATTTAGAATGTGAGATAATTTGGAGGAGGTTAAAGTGTGCACTTGAAATTTTTCTCAATTATTGATATGTTAAAAGAAAAAGAAAAGATGTCTGGGGCCAGTGCCATTCTGATACATGTTTATCGTTTTCTTGTGGGGACTTCAACATCTACCAACACCTTTTAGTATGGATGACACATCTGCTCACATTGAGAAAGTAGAAGAGGGAGACGGTAGATTGTCACCAGCAATAATCAGATGACCAAGCTTGTTAGAAAGCAAAATTTTTTAAGGAAATAAAATGTTAAGAAAATAAAATGTTAACGCACATAATTGCTAATTACAGAGGCATGCATCTTCAGTTTTCATTAAAGCAGGTCCCAGAAGATCTCTACCTGTGAACGCCTTAGTGACTTATTTGAATATACACATTATTAATGTAGTATATATTATATATAATATTATAATATAATAATATATAGTGTGATATTACATTATTAATAATATTATTAAATAATATTACATTTTACACTATATATTATATTACCTACTACATATTATATATTATACTATGTACTACATATTATGTATATTTGGAAATAATAATCTGACTGGATTTTTCAATAATTCAGTCTTTTTCCCAATCCTTGTAACGAGAAGTGATGAATGAAGGATTATAGGAAATTTTATGTAGTAAGGAATTTTGCCTGTATTTGTATGTGGGTCTATGAAGATGCATGTCTATTTGAAACATAATTATTTCTAACACAATAACAGAGGGGAAGATGTAACTTTATTCTCTCTTACCCTGAATTAGGTACATCAAATTATTACTATTACATTTTAAAAATAGTAGCAAATAACTTGCTACAGACAGCCAAAGGCAGGATTGAAATGTGACCCCAAAGCCCTCAAACACTCCAGACTAAGTCCGTAAAATTTTGGAATATACCTTAAAATATCCTCATGTTTCAACTTCTCAAATATTTAACTGTGATTTTTAGCATAAATATGTTCTCTTAAGATCCATCGTTTACATTGAAATAAAATGCATTATAGTACCTCCAAAATCTGAACATTTAGATTAGATAAGGATGCATATAATTTTACCTTATATTAAGCACATTTTGGGTTTGATGCTAGATTGAAGTGTTTAACTGCAGAGAAGAACAGAACATTGACCCCCTGAAAAATCCACACTATCAAAGGTAATTGAATAATTGTCACAGGTTTTTAATGAAGTCTTCAAAATATGGCAAATCTAATTTAAGGCAAAGGTAAAGCCTTGTCTGTTAAGTGGATGGAGGACAAAGATGACCTATTTTTTATTGCCTACCATGAGCCAACACATGATATTAGGATCTCCACCTGGGGACCTTGTTACAATGCAGATTATGATTCAGTAGGTCTGGAGAATAAGAGACAACCATGAACTGGGTTAAAGCTGGCCCATACACTGGAAGCTTTTCTCAATAAGCTTCCCCGTAATACTGATGCTGTTGGACCATATCTTGAGTAGCAAGGTTCTCCACACCAAGTGATAGCATCTTCCTTTTACACATGAGGACATGTGGCTCAGAAGGCTTAGTGCTTTGTCCAACATCTCTCAACTCTAAAATATTCAATTTCATAGCAGGGCAATTTTAACATAGCAGCAGTTTCTATTCTCCCATTTATTTCCCCATTCCTAGAAGTCAATGAGCTGAAAAAGGAAATGCAATGAGGAAACTCCTCCCAGGGATTTTTAAATACAGTGAACTCAATTTTGATTTTGGAAAAAAAGAGTTGGAAATACTACTCATAGCATATCAATTTGTTTGTCTTTCTATTTGGCTCTGATAAAAATCCTTTCCTATTTCTAATGGGGTTGCTTTTTTTGAGTTGTTGTGTCATTTAGGAAAAGAAAAAGGGAAAAAATTGTGACAGAAGAAATTGTTATTCTAAGCCATCTACAAAAAGTATGGAGAATGTGATCTATACTTAGCATGATTTAATTTTCCCTGACTCCTTGGCAGAGTGCAAGAGAGGAAAGTGACTGCTTCATTTCTACCTAGATGCTCAGTAGCCCAGCGGGTTGCCAAGGTAACCATAACTTTCGATTAGTATCAGAGTAAATAAGAACCAAAAAGTCCCTGAATTTTCATTTTCTGTATTACCATGTCACCTGGAAGAATAGTAAGGTAGGCTTTCTCCTCCTCCCCATTTTCCATCTGGTTTTCCCCACATCACTGTGTTTAATGATTTATTTTCCAATAAAGGACATTACAAACAAGAAGCATTCAGAATCTTCTAACCTGGGGATGCAACAGGTGCAAGAAAGACAGCACTCTGCCCACAGAAGTGCTTCATTAAATAAGCAATTTGCTTTGGGTGAGAAATGGCAGTAGTAAAATGTGATAAGAAACATAAGGGAAAAACGTAAGCTAGAGGAAAGTCCTGGCTGCTTAACACCAGTCTCGAGGGTGGGTCCATAATTAGGCAAATACGATTCCAGATAAATAAAATGCAACAGGCAGTAAGATGCTAAAAAATAAAATTCAGAGCAGTAAGTATAACTCCTGAGATAGGTGAAATATGACTAGTAATTTGGTTTGGTTTGCTATCATTTGGGTTTTATATTTACAGCTCTACAATATCCCTCAACCCATTTGGTCCTCAGAAATATAATCCTCCCACATAAAAAAAAATGCAAGAAATTTCCTAATAAGCTACATGAGATTTATTAAAATAGTATATGCCATCTTCTCCATGAAAAAAGTAACAATATTATTATAGAAAATTTAGAGAATACAAAATAGAAATACCCAAACCCATCTAGATTATCAAAACAATTATGAGTTTTATTGTGTTTATTTAAAGTGTACAAAGTGATGTTTTGATGTATGCAGACATTGTGAAATGATTACCACAATCAAGCCAATTAGCATGTCCATCAGTTCACGTAGTCACCTTTTTGTGCTTGTGTGATAAGAACCACAAAAGATGTACTGTCTTAGCAAATTTTAAATATACAACACATTATTGTTAACTATAGTCACCATGCTGTACATTTGATCTCCAGAATTTATTATCTTATAACAGAAAGTTTGTATCCTTTGATTAGAATCCTCCCATAGTAATATTTTTATATATACCTTTCAATTGTTTTCTAAGTGTCTTAACACAGTTAAGACCTATGGTTTACATAATGTTGAAACATGCTTCTTAACTAAATTATTAGTATTTTTATGTTAGAATTTTTCTTCGACCTTTTTTATGGCTGTCATAAGCATTTATGTTAATTCATTTGACCATTTTCTTGCTACTGGATATTTGCATTAATTCAAAACTGTCCTTATTTTGGGGCCGGCCCGTGGCTCACTCGGTAGAGTGCGGTGCTGATAACACCAAGGCCCCGGGTTCGGATCCCATATAGGGATGGCCGGTCAGCTCACTGGGTGAGCGTGGTGCTGACAACACCAAGTCAAGGGTTAAGACCCCCTTACCGGTCATCTTTTTTAAAAAAAAAAAAAAAAAGACAAAACTGTCCTTATTTTAAGAAAAAACTGTAATGAACATCTTTGTATTGAAAGATTTTCCCTGAATTTTGGGCTTTTCCTTTTGGATACATTTCTAGAAGTATAATTACTGAGCCAAAGAGAGTATACATTAAGATACTTGATAAGAGTTGCCATTTTTTTCCCAAAATGATTTGTTATTTTACATCTTATAAGTTTTAACTAATTGCATAAGTGTGTATCGTAAAAATCTTTTTTTAAATATACAGACACTGAGGCAACTGAGCTTCATGATAAAGAGCACCAGATCCTGAGTTGAATCTACCTAAGTTCAATAACATATGAATGGAAACCTTTTAACTTCTAGACCTTGACATTCATAAGGTATGACAAAAGTCTATGACTATAGTATCTATAACTATTGCAATAAGTTCTATTAATCCCATTTTATAGAGGAAAAATAAAAGTAAAAAAGAAAAAAAAAAAGGTTAAACAAATGATGAAGCCTTCTTCCCCAGGTCAGGTGCTGTTTCCATCATCGGTGCTTCTGGCGTATGCACAGAGATTTCAGATGTTAGTTTTCTGATCTAATCGTCCACAAACTATTTTAAAACGCCTTGCTTTATGTGATTTATCATTCAAGCTCTCTAAGCTTTGAAGAGATAAATAGTACTTTCCTCTTGTCATGATGTCATTACCTACTCAGTGTATCGCCCCCCCCCCTTTATTTTTGGAATCGTGTCAGGCACATTATATTTCCTAAATCCTATAATAGAAGCTTTTCATTTTTTAACCTCATGTGTGCTCTATTTCGACCTTTTATCATAAAAGCCTGTTTGTTCACCTTTTGACAGCTCTCCACAGCTCATCCCCCAGCCGGTTGCAGCTAAACCATACCATTGTATGTATTTCAATATATACAAAAAGATGAAAGATAGAAAAAAAAAAAAAGACTAGACAATAGATCTATGATAAGTTGAAGAATTAACAAAAAGGGTCAAATTACCTGAAGTTCAAACCAAAAGACATCAAAGAGGGAAAGCCAAGTACTAAAATAAGAGATAATAGGACATGATTAGGGGAAAAATCATAATAAAGGGGAGATAATGGTTTGTAACTGGGAAGAAGAAATTGTAAAGAACTAGAAATAAATGGGTAAGATAGAATTAAATGTATAATAATGAGAACTGAAAAATAATAGTGGATGTAGTGAGAGATAAACCTGTCATATTATCACAGAAAAGATGGGAATAGAGGGAGCTGTTCCTGTGGGAAGTTTCCAAAGCCATGGACTGAGTTGTTATATTCAGATGTGGAGCAAGGTCGTGGGGATGTGAAAGTAAATTGGGATAACATTGAAACTAGGTAATTATAATGGCGGCAAGCCAGTCTTGTGATTTAAAGCAGTAGGATTGTAAGAAAAGTACTCAGGCTTCTTTGTTCATGAAGAAAAAGTAGTGCTTTTGCAAATCTGTATGATCTGCCTGTCAATTCATCTTATCAAAACTAGATATTCTGGATCATAAATATCTTTGTTGGAATATGTGTTGTGTGTGTGTATCCTTTTCTCAAAATATCTTTATTAGAACTGTGTGTCCTAAGTATTTTTGTTCACATCTGCTTCCTTCACCATTTCCCCAATGCTACTAATCACATGCATTGTTATTTGAAAATTTCATTCTGACTTGATTTGATTAATCGTTTGAGTACACAGGTTTCACAGTGCAATTATATTTACAAAATTACCAAGATACATACATAAAGCAATAGCATAGCTTGCATTTGATTCTTTGTAAATTCAGGAGGTATGCAAGAAATTGCTTTTGCTTTATTTGAGCATGGGCTTTTTAAATAATAAAAAGCTTTCAAACGTACCATTTTATTATGCAGCTGGGAGCTTACTTGATCTATGTGGTGAAACTCATTCAATTGGAAAGGGAAGACTTTATCTGAGCAAGGAACAATGCACTATCCTGGAGGTATCAAACTCTGCCCAGATTGTAATATATCTTGGCTATAATGAAATGCACACATTGGGAACACAATACTATTCTACTGTGTGAATGAATGGATGAATTAATGAATGTATTAATTAATACAAATTTTCACTCTCTCAGCAAATCTGGACTCAGGTATACAAGACAGATTAGCAATAACCCAAATTCTTACATTTTAGGAAAATGCCTTGGTGTTACACAGAAGCTCTCACAACAATTGACATAGCAAATATATCCATCTACATGTTCTTATCTAACAATCCTGATTATAACTCAATGAAAAGCCATTTTCATTAATCCATTAATTCATGAGCACATAATATTAGGTGGCTTTTACATTTGGATGAGTTAATATTATTCATAGCATAGTATTAATTTTATTTTCTAAGACCTTTTGTAAGATTGAGTAGATTTAATCACCTATAAATAAAACAGAAAATATTGAACACAGTCGAACTCAGGAAGATTTTTTTAAAAAATCATATTTGTAAGAATAAGATAATTTTTTCACCAAACCCACTGTTATTGAATATTTTTTTAAGAGCTGGTCAAGCAAAGATAAATATGTAATGTAAAATATAAATATTGGAAATAAGAAAGCAAATTATTTATTAAAAATTTTAGTTAATTTTCTTTTAGAAAATAAGTTTACTAAAATAGTCTGCTATAAAATATACAAATTACATAAAAATCAGTAGCTTTAATCAATTAATAATGATCATTTTTAAAGTATAAAAATATCAGACATATAATCATGTACATAGAAATTTAAAATATGAGAAAGATGACATAAATCAGTGAGTACAAAATGAACTCCTGAAGAAGTGGTATTAAACTATTTTGATGACTATTTGGAAAAAAATAAGCCTGGACTCTTGCTTTATTTTTTTACGTAATCTCTCTCTCTCTCTCTCTCTCTCTTTCTCTTTCTCTCTCTCCAGATTTTAAAAAACTTCTCTCTCTCTCTCTCTCTCTCTCTCTCTCTCTCTCTCTCTCTCTCTCTTTCTCTCTCTCCAGATTTAAAAAAAATACGCAATTAGTAAAATAAAATGGTATTTTAAAAAAATTTCTAACTGAGGAGACCTTTGTAACACATACCAGAAATCATCAACAAAAATGGGATGGATTTGACAGCATGAATATTAAAAACCAAACCAAACCAAATATGACTGTGTTTAGCCAACAACACCAGAATCAGGGCTAAAAGCCATGTATCAAACTGAGAGGAAAAGACAAATACACACACACACACACACAAATGCATATCTATTTCTATCTATACCTATATCACATACATCTATGTGATATAGGTATAGATAGAAAGATATACACATAGATATATAGATATATGTCAGATACATATCAGTAATATAGAGGAGCCTTAGATTCACATATCCAAAGAGAAACATGTACTAGGCTATAAACAGATTATTTATAGAAGAAGAATTATAAATGGCCAAATAAAGTTTTTTTAAGAAGAAACAGCATCACTGTTAATCAGAGATACTCAAATAAAAATAATTAAATCTATTAGATTGTCAATGACTAAAAGTGATCAGAGTAACTACTGTGTTAGCAATTACTTAGGGAAATAAACATTTTCATATCCTGTTGGTGTGAATGTGTCAGTTGGTAAAATAAAGCTGGAACAAAGTTTGCTAATATGTATCAAAATCTTGATCCAAATTTCTACTTCTATGAAATTGTCTCTAGGAGGTAATTGAAATACCATAGAAGAATGCATCACAAGAATGTTTAATGTTAATAAACAAAAACTTGTGCACAAGCTAAATTTTAATCCAGAAAAGGAGGACACTGTATATTGTCAAAGGCATCCTATAAAGACATTTTAAAGAATAAAAGATGTGTATTCATTTACATTAATATAGAAAATAGTCAACAAAACATTTGAGTGAATAAAACATATTTCAAAGCAACATTTATACTGTTGTCTTTGTATATAGACACCTAGAAAGGAGATCTTTAAAATATGTTTTATGTTCTATGTTGGATGAAAGAGTTTGAGACATTTTGAAACTTCCTATATTTTGAATATACACAGGAATAAACAAAAAAATCTGTTTTCATTTTAGAAGATAAAAAATAAAACACAATAATAGCATCTACACTCTGTATGGTGGTCAGAGAGGTGAAGGTGGAAGGGAGCAGGTTAAAGAACACTGAGAGGAGATTCTATTTTTAAAATTTTAATATTTTTTCCCTTTTCAAAGATTTATTTAACTCATTAATGAAGATACTAAAGCTATTTCCAAGAAGATAGAATGAAATTGACACATTTAGTCAATAAAAGGAAGAATGCTGGAATAAGGCTGCTAAAGTAAACACAAAAGTGTTGATGCTCTATGGTCTAAAAAACTGTAATCTTTGGGATCATCTCTTCTCCTGAGAGAATTCACTTGCATTTCTGTCAGACAAATATAATTTGCAATTTTTCAATCTTCTCTGCGTTAACATATAACTTTATGGAGCCTGGGTCCTGGTCATTAGTAAATAGTAAACCAAAGCTACCCCTCCCTGAAACATTAAATGTTTCTAAGCCAGTCTTGTTATATAATGGTCTCGTAGGCAACCGCCTTTTTGGGAAATTTTACTCAATAACACTTTTCAGTTTGGAGAGAATAAGTGAATGGTCTAGGGCAGATTTGGTAAAATAATCTCAAACACAAAAGTGTTGATGCTCTATGGTCTAAAAAACTGTAATCTTTGGGATCATCTCTTCTACTGGACAGAATTCACTTGCATTTCTGTCAGACAAATATAATTTGCAATTTTTCAATCTTCTCTGCATTAACATATAACTTTATGGAGCCTGGGTCCTGGTCATTAGTAAACAGTAAACCAAAGCTACCGCTCCCTGAAACATTAAATGTTTCTAAGCCAGTCTTGTTATATAATGGTCTCGTAGGCAACCGCCTTTTTGGGAAATTTTAGTCAATAACATTTTTCAGTTTGGAGAGAATAAGTGAATGGTCTAGGGCAGATTTGGTAAAATAATCTTGAGTTGAAAACAGTTCCTATTATTTTTTTCTTCTGGTTTTGCTTAACTTCCCCTTTTTCCTTTTGTTTGATGTTTTGGTTGGTTGGGATTTTACTTTTTGTACCTCAAAATGGCAAAAAAAAAAAAAAAGAAAGAAATTATATAGTTCAATTGTGTGGATCATGAATCTGGGAAGATCTTGGCTGGGGGATTTTTTCTGTTTCATGTTGCATCAACTAGGGTCTCTTGGTGGTACTCAGCTAGTGGCTGTGCTAGTCTGGAGGGTCCAAGATGTGACTTTATTCATATGGCCATCTGAAAAAGAGGTGGGTCCTCTTTTCTCTCTTTATCTGTCCCTTCTAAGTGGTCTCTCCAGCATCTCTACCAAGAGATATGGGAGTCAGACTTCCTACATGGCAGCTCAGGTATTCCAGAGACCACGGTAGAAGTTGACTGTCTTCTGTGCCTGAAACAGACATAGCATCATGTGCTCCAGTATTGGTCAAAGCATTTACAGGACAGCCTAATTCAAATGGAGGAAAAATAAGCCTTATTTTTCAATAGGAGAAGTCTTAAAGAATTTGCATCGATCTTTCATTTACCACACTATGGTTAGCATTCATGCTTATATTAATAAGATCAGGTACAGCTTATATGCTTAAATCAAATTGTTTTATTAACTATGAAACAATTCAGTCCCTGAGTATTTGACATGCTCTTTTTGTCCCAAGTCAAAGCCAGTGACTACTATTTTCAAAGTCATAGTTGAAATGTGGTAACATTTCTCAAATTTTACCTTCCACATTATTCCAATTTAAAAATTATATTTTTAAATTTCTGTACAACATTTTTTTTTACCTTTTTTTTTTTGTCTTTTTTCGTGTCCGGCAACGGATTGCAACCCTCAGTGTCGCGCCCATACCGGTCCGGGACCGGCAACGGGATCGCAACCCTCGGTGTTGCTCCCGCACCTCGCTCAGCCAGTGAGCGGGAACCGGTCTGTATGTGGGATCCGAACCCTCGGCAGGAGCGCCGCCGCGCTCCCAAGCGGCGGAACAGTGCGCCACCAGGCCGGCCTGTACAACAGTTTTTAATGTGCTTTATATTATTTATCTCGTAGAAAAGGCGGAAATCATTCAAGCCATTTATTTATAATTAGAATTACAATATACATAAATACTTAAATATTTTCCCCATTTCTCAGTTTGCCAGTGGTGTGTCCAAATTTATTACCTGNTAGTCAATAACATTTTTCAGTTTGGAGAGAATAAGTGAATGGTCTAGGGCAGATTTGGTAAAATAATCTTGAGTTGAAAACAGTTCCTATTATTTTTTTCTTCTGGTTTTGCTTAACTTCCCCTTTTTCCTTTTGTTTGATGTTTTGGTTGGTTGGGATTTTACTTTTTGTACCTCAAAATGGCAAAAAAAAAAAAAAAAAAAAAAATTATATAGTTCAATTGTGTGGATCATGAATCTGGGAAGATCTTGGCTGGGTGATTTTTTCTGTTTCATGTTGCATCAACTAGGGTCTCTTGGTGGTACTCAGCTAGTGGCTGTGCTAGTCTGGAGGGTCCAAGATGTGACTTTATTCATATGGCCATCTGAAAAAGAGGTGGGTCCTCTTTTCTCTCTTTATCTGTCCCTTCTAAGTGGTCTCTCCAGCATCTCTACCAAGAGATATGGCAGTCAGACTTCCTACATGGCAGCTCAGGTATTCCAGAGAACACGGTAGAAGTTGACTGTCTTCTGTGCCTGAAACAGATGTAGCATCATGTGCTCCAGTATTGGTCAAAGCATTTACAGGACAGCCTAATTCAAAGGGAGGAAAAATAAGCCTTATTTTTCAATAGGAGAAGTCTTAAAGAATTTGCATCGATCTTTCATTTACCACACTATGGTTAGCATTCATGCTTATATTAATAAGATCAGGTACAGCTTATATGCTTAAATCAAATTGTTTTATTAACTATGAAACAATTCAGTCCCTGAGTATTTAACATGCTCTTTTTGTCCCAAGTCAAAGCCAGTGACTATTTTCAAAGACATAGTTGAAATGTGGTAATATTTCTCAAATTTTATCCTCCACATTATGCCAATTTAAAAATTATATTTTTAAATTTCTGTACAACATTTTTTAATGTGCTTTATATTACTTATCTTGTAGAAAAGGCGGAAATCATTCAAGCCATTTATTTATAATTGAGAATTATAATATACATGAATACTTAAATATTTTCCCCATTTCTCAGTTTGCCAGTGGTGTGTCCAAATTTATTACCTGGGTATTAAAATGATCAGAGCAACATTCTGTTCTTATGTGCATTTATTTTCATAGCTACAGTGATTAGATATTTAATTATCAGGACTTATTTATACAAGAGCTTGCTCAAGGCTCCCACTACTTCTGCATTCTTCAGAATGTATATCAGAGACCCCAAGAGATAGTCTGATCTTGTTCTGTGGTTCAGAAGGAGCTGAGAGTCATATCGATGAAGTGGACTAGCCATAGTGGAGTAGCACCAAACTCAGGTGGAAGGATATGTGTTCGAGGCTTTGCTCCAACCTTTGCAGAAGTTCATGTGTGGAACAGTGAGGAAGATAAGCACATAAAATGAGGTCAAGATAAGAGGAAATAGGGTGAGCAGTAATATAATACCTGTGACCAACATTTTATATATAGGGGGAGCTTTAAAGAGTTTTCAAAGGGGAGTTTTAAAGAGTTTGGACCATACAGAGTAAGTGACAAAGGTGGGGAAATAAAAAAATGTAAGTGGTATGGTCCAGGGAGGAAAGTTATCCTCCAATCCAAGGATACTGCTAGTTGTCTGAGCTCCACGACTAATATGTGTTAAGTTCCTCCTTTCAGAGAAAAGGTCAATACTCATCTTGGAAACAGAGTGGTTATCAAAGCTCCATCAATGAGGGCTAAGCAAGAAGTACACAAACTTGTAAAGTCAGAAATACCTCCAAATCAAGAAAATCAAGACAGATGTCTCTGTGAGGCCCACAACACACATATAAAGAGGGTTATAAAAATGAGAAATACAGCATTTTCCATTTTGAGAAAGAGTCCCAGAAGGATGTAGTCTGCCATCCATGTTTAACTTTTCATTTTTTATGACTACTCTGACTCCAGCTTTATTCTTCTGACCCACATATTTGCCATTTCTTGTGCTTTTCATTGCTTAGTGTTGGTTCATATTTCCATATGGTATCATTTTTCTTCTTCATGAATTACTTCCTTTAATATTTCTTACAATATGAGTATTCTAGGGATAAATGTTTTCAGCTCTTATATTGCTAAAAAATCTTTATTGTGCCTACATTTTTGAAATATATTTTCAATAGGTATAGAACTCTAAGCTTAAGTATTTAAAATACATTTCTCTACTGTCTTCTTGCTTGCAATTTTTTTCAAAAATGTTCTGTCTTATTTTTGTTTCTCTGTATATAACATGTCTTTCATCTCTGGCTGCTTTTAGGATTTTCTCTTTATTATTGGCTTTGAACAATTTGATAATGATGTGTATATTCAACAAGATTTTTCAGAAAAGCAGAATCAATGCTATATATATATATGTTTATATATATATAAACATTTAAAATATATATTTATATATTTATATATAAATATATATATAAATTTATATATAAATTTATAAATAAATATATATAAATTAAACATTTATATATAAAATGTTTATATATATATAAACATTTATTATGGAGGCTGAGAAGTCTCAAGATCTGCAGTGTGAGTCAGGAAGCTGGAGACCCAGGAGAGACAATGTTACAGTTCCAGTCTGAGTTCAAAGGCCTGAGAACCAGAAAGGCCTAATGCTTCAGTTTGAGTGTAAAGGCAAGAAAAAGCCAATGTTCTGGTTTGAAGGCAATAGGGCAGGAGGAATCCAGCCTTACTCAGAGGAGGGATAGTGTTTTTGTTCTATTTAGGCCTTCACTTGATTTAATGAGACTCACCAACATTAGGGATGGTTGTCTTTTTTACTCAGTCTAATGATTTAAATGTTAATCTCATTCAAAAATGCCCTCAAAAAACACTCAGATTCATGTTTGACCAAATATCTGTCCACCCCATGACCAAGTCAAATTGACACATAGAAATTAACAATCACAATGTGAAATTATGTAGTTTTCTTCATGCTTCTTGTGCTTGGTGTTTACTAAGCTTCTTGGATCTCTAGGTTTATAGTATATAGCTTTTGTAGCATTTGAAAATTTCTGGCCATTATTTCTTCAAATATTTTTTGCACTCCCTCCTTCAGAGACTCCAATTAAGTGCATATTAGATCACTTGAGTTGTCTGTCAGCTTACTGTGCTCTTTAATTTTAAAAAATTCTTTCTTCTCTGTGTTTCATTTTGGATAATTTCTGTTGATATACCTTTAAATTTTTTTTTGTAACCTGGTTATCTTTGATTGAATGCTGGACTGTATGAGTTTTACCTGTTTAATGCTGGATATTATATTCTACAAATAATTTTGATCTTTCTTTTGAGATGTAATTAAGTTTCTTGGAAACTATTTGATACTTTTGGGTCTTTTTAATTTTGTTAGGTGGGAATCTGAGCAGCATTTAGTCTAGTACTAAATATTTCCTAGTATGAAGACAAGACCCCACTGGGCGTTTTCTCCAATGCTCTATAATCATCAGGTTTTATAGTCTGGTTGGTGGTAATAGGCACTAATACCAGCCCTATGTGAGTGCCAAATACTCCTTTCTCTAATATGTTCAACTGGTTCTTTCCCTGCACTTGGGTAGTTTCTTCACCAGTATTCACTAAGTACTCTGCTAAATACTCAAGTGAGGGTCATTTGTAGACCTCTGGGGTTCTCGGTCTGTGCCCTACTCTCCCCCATGCTCTGTCCTGAGCATTTTAATCTTTGTCTATGCAGACACTCTGACCCATCACCTGAGCTGAAGAATCCAAGTTGTAGCTTGCAGTTTCTTGTAGTAAATTCTAATAATTTTATGTTTTTTCTATATCCATTTTGCATCGAGGTTTAATTTCTCCTACCAGAAGCAAGGCTTAATCACTTTGGACACAGTTTCTCCTCCCAGTTCCTCAATGTTGTAAATCCAGATATATGCCTTATACAACTACCTCCTGATGACCACCTCCCTATGGGGCGTATAAATACAACTTACTTGACTTAACCACACTCCTCATAGACTACATAGATATTCTGCAGTGACTACTCTCAGTTATACCATAACCTCAAGGAACTCACTCCCACTTGCTCTAACTTCACCAATTAGAACTTTCTATGGAAAGCCTGCTGGGGTAATACCCTGAACCCTAATAAAGGCCTTGGCTTATAGGTTCATGGCTCTATGCCTCCCCACCTGCTGGTTGAGCACATTGCCTCACAGACCTTCCCATCAGCTCTCATCAGTACCCCTCTTTTCTCAAGGATCTGTGAGTAATAGATTCTGTTACATCATGTTTTTTTGTTAAGTTGTCACCTCTGTGTTTCACATGACCAACACATCCAGACCTAACATTCTTTCTAGTTGAGGCTGTCCTACAGAGTGGCTATTTTGGCAAAAATAAATTGTATACAGGTCAGACAAGAGCCACAAGGGTGTCTGCCAGGATAAACAAGTTTCCTGTGAGAGGGACACATGGTCTCAGGTTGGACACTTAGGCATTAGGTCATCCACCAGGATAAATAAGTCTCCTGTGAAAAGCACAGTGTAAATAGCCACAGACCAAATCTTGTGAAGCCCCTTCAGGGCAGGGCTAGAGTTTATAGCCAGTCTTCAGAGAGAGACATCAAGACCAAATTGGAGGAAAATATAGCAGTTTTCCTCCTGGGCTCCTCACTGTTTCGTAACTTGGAAACTATATCTCTGGGCAGTAAGCTGAAACAATCACCTCTTTTTTCCCCACATCTGGAGATTGCTCTGCTTCATTGACTAACTTCCAGTATGTCAAAAACCATTGTTTCAAATATTTTCTCTGTTTTTTTGTTTTTTCAGGCAAGTGGATAAATCCAGTCCTATTACTCTATCTTGCCGGAAAACAGAACTAATTTTTATATTTTTTTAATGATTATCTTATCGAAAGGTTGATCATTGGTAGTACGTTTATTATATGTATATATATATATGTGTGTGTGCATATATAAAATAGTATCACATGAGGAAGTTTCCAAAGAGGTCATTATAGTTCTGTGAGCCAGACTAAACTTGGCTTTCTCTCTATCACCTCCCAACCCCCTAAGGTATTAGAGACACACTGGAAATGTGCTTGATCTATCCTGCAAGTATAGAAGGCAAGATGGTAGGCAGTTACTATTATACCTACACAGAAACCCCCCTACTCCTCCATAGGGTATTTATATCACACAATCAGGATTATGCATATGTTCCGATGTTTGTTTCCTAGAAGTTGTGAATGTAAACCCCATTTGTTCTTACTAGAAATTTTTAGGAACCTGTGAAGAGAGAACTTGGGTCACATATTTTGCATGCAGAGTAAGTGCTGAAAATAGTGGTAGAGACTAGGAAAAAACAAAAAATGCAGAAACTTGCTGTGCAACATCTCAGTCTCAGGACTTACACAGCAATACAAGTACAATCGAATAAAGTACAGAAATGCAAAGTCAACAATGTTTGTCTCTGCTTCTGTGTAAGGGCATAAGGAACTCTCGTTAAAAATATATGAAGTTTTGAATTCACTGAACTATCTTGAGCACACAGAAGAAAGGCTCTGAATGTGGGAAAACTTTTCACCAGGTGACTTGAAATAAAAATCAAAAGTATCTTAGGCCAATTCTTTGATATGGGCACTAAAGGCATGTGCAAAAGCCCCACAGATTAATTTATATTGTTGACTGAGTTTGGACTCAGTTCCCTTCATTCCTTCTTTCCTCCCTTCCTTTTACTTTCTTTTCTTCCATGGAGCAAAGAGAAGGCTGGTTTGGCAAGTCATTTGTTTGAAATATTCATTCATCAATCCACAGCATATATTTTAAAGCAAGAAAGACTGATTTTAAAATCTAATTTAAATAATGCTTAGCTTAATACTGTAAACAAAATAACATATAATATTTAGCATACGTGTCTGTGTGACAGAACTGATTACATAATTTTTGAGGCCCAGTGCAAAATAAAAATGCAGCATCTTTGTTTAAAATTGATAAAAAATATTCCGGATAGCAACAACAGAATATTTAAACAAGATGAGGCCTTATAGGACTATGCAGGTATCCTGTCCAAGCATCTGGCCCTGGTGTGAGATAATGACGATAATGACCAACGCAAGAAGACTGTCCCTACTAAACTAAACAAGAGTACCTATACTAAAATAAATCTTTCTGGACTACTCCATTATATTACTCCCCCCAAAAATTTTTTTTTCAGGAAGATAAGATTCTCCTAAACTTGTCATTGTGGCCTAGCTTTGTAGACAAATTGATGGGAAATAAAACCATTAGGAAATTAATAGTAAGAAATTAACAGAGAAAATGGTACATAAAGTGGGAAAATGGCATTTGAACCCTCTTTTTGTTTGTTGCTTCTCTTTTTGACCAATGACTTTGAGATTAAATTGTAGCGAAAGAAACAAAACATAACAAGTAGAATTTAAAGGACGTACAAGATTATGAAATTAGTTCTATAGCTGATGAAATGTAAATGCCTAAAGCTTACAAAGTAATTAGAAGGAAATTATGGAGAGAAGGGCTGTTTTGTTCACTTCTCTATCAGGTACTATGGAAAACATTAGTGTGTTAAACTATTAACTCTATGGAAGTTAATCCCCATTCCATGAGCTAAAATATTTTATTTTGGTGTATTGCCAAAAACAACAACAACAACAAAAACCACACACACACACACACACACACACACACAAAACTACAGCAACTACAATTCTTTTCTTTTTTCCTTTTTTTTTTTTTCAGTCAAGAACTAGACCAATCTCTTGTACGTTATTTTCTGTGGCGAAATAAGACAGATAAATGAAGTAAGGGCAATGCACGTACATAGGTCTTAGTTCCTAAAGGATGATTCTTAAGTAATTGCTTGCTTCATTGCCTCAGGAAGCTCATTGAAGGATGGCACTTGAACCTGCCAAAGACGACCCCAGGAGAAGATGGACAATGAATCACTTTAAATAATCTGTGATTGAATTAATTATATAACAATTATAGTCTTTGAAATTGCTTTATGATGTATATTTAACTTTTTACTCAAAATATTCTTAGAACTCATATGATTTGAGAATATTTTGTCATGATGCTTCCACATATATGTGCTACAGTAGAAGTTTCTAAACCACTAAGGTTTACACTTTTCTCCCTAGATTGTTATGTGCTGTATCTAAAGGAAGGTTGTCATTCTGGTGTAGTGCTGTGACAGGTCACTAGGTATGTCCTTTTTTGATGGGTACAGGAGATAATTGAGAAGGATTTTTTGTATGAGTATACAATCTTTCATGCTTTCTCAATGGCTTTAACTCAGGAAACATGAAAGTTTGGAGCCTTAATAGACCTAACCTCAAATTCTCTCTGTACTTCTTAGGATATGTGGAACTATAGATGATATACCTTGGTCTTCTCATTTATAAAGTGATTTAATATTAACCTCATAGGATTTTGATGAAATTTAGATTATATATATATTTTTTAATTCTCTCACAGCTCCCATTATTTATAATGGGGAGCTCCAAGATTTATAAATATTATTGTGGTTTCTATTTCTCAGAAGTGAAATAAATGGTCTTTATTTCTTAATATATTACTTATTAGTTATCTATCTCTCTATATTAATTATACTATGGATTACTCCTCTACAGACATATAATACTAGCTTCTGATGTAACATGTACACATGTAATATATTTATATGCATATCCTTTAATGACCGTGAAAGGTTTGGAAGAAAAAATCACTTCTTACATTTTTGAGAACAAATATTGGCCTTCTATAAGGATAAAACCCTGGGTATCTTTACCAGCAAAGGTTATTTGAAATATATAATTTTTCCAAAAAGAATATATACCCTTTCAGACATATAACACATGTGGTCTAATAGTGGTAGTAGCCATAATCTTTACATTAATCAACATTTATCTTAATTTCAGTTCTTGTCATGAAATCTCCAGGAAAAAAAACATGGCAGCAAAAATAAAGTGGTATATACTGTTTTAAGATGAAAAGATTTTGGCTACAATATGGTGTGTGCTCCAACTCTTAGAATTTAAAATAGTTAAAGCATTTTGCCTGAAAAATTGAATTAAAATATTAGAACTTTTTTAAGACTTGTAGCTTTTGAGTAAATTGAATGATATCAGGGGCACTGTTTGACACTTTCTACATCTTTATGGGGATACTTGTTCAACAAATGAGTGACTACTATGAAGATGTGTCCCACACTGTGCTGGACACTTAGAGTAGATTGGTGGATAAAACAAAAGGACCTGCCCTCTTGTAAATACCATGAGAGCTGGATATAGACACTGTGTGACAAACAGTAATTAAGTCAACTATATAATAGCAGAAAATGATAAGTGCTGTATAATTAAAACTAGCGCCAGGGTGGAAAGTCTTCTTTTTCTGACTCAATGAAGGAACTAGCATCAAATTCACCTCTATTCCAAAAGAGAACAATATACATGAGGAAGTGTTTTCGGACATTAGACAATAGGCAGGACAAAACTGTGAACTCTGAAAGGAAACTAACTATACTGTCTCAGTATATGATGTATATTTAACTTTTTACTCAAAATATTCTTAGAACTCATATGATTTGAGAATATTTTGTCATGATGCTTCCACATATATGTGCTACAGTAGATCTATTGATCTACTATGTGATCCCAGTTACCCAGGATCTCTACCTCCGGAAAATTTCTGATTGTGGTTCAACAAGTTACAATCAAAACAGATCTCAGATGAGGAGGCAGAGATCAGAGTGAAAAGAGCTGAAGTGGCTAAAGTCTGCAATGCAGGACCCTGGAGAGAGGGGAGATGTGAAGAGTGGGAGCAGAAGTGTAGGTCAGCCCATAGCCAAGAACTCACACAAACCCTCCACTCATGTTTTCTGGTTCATTATAAAGCCTATTAAAAAGGATACAGATGAACAGCCAGATGGAAGAGATGCATAGGGCAAGGTTTGTGGAAAGGGGTGTGGAGCTTGCATGCCTTCTCTGGGTATGCCACCCTTCAGGCATTTCCACGTGTTCAGCAACTGAGAAGTTCTCCAAACCCCATAGTTCAGGGATTTTTACGGGGGCTTCATCATGTAGGTGTGATTAATTATTAATTCAATTTTTAGCCCCTGTCCACTGCCCAGAGGACAGGAAGGTGGGGCTGAAAGTTCCAAGCTTCTGACAGTGGCTTGGTCTTTAAGGTGATCAGCCCCTATCTAGGAGCTCATCAAGAGTTGCCTTATTAGAACAAAAGACACTCCTATCACCCAGGAAATTCCAAGGGATTAGGAGCTCTACGTTAGAAACTGAATTCAAAAACCAAATACTAGAATAAAAGATTCTTCTAGTATCCATATTACTCAGGAAATCACAAGGGTTTTAGGAGCTCTCTGGCAGGAATGGGGGGCAAAGACCAAATATATTTTTCTTATTATGTTACAATATCACAGCACCTTATCAAAATTTGTGGGATGCAAGGAAAACAGTGCTTAAGGAGAAATTTATAACATTGAATGCATATAGTATAAAGGAAGAAAGATATAAAATCAATAATATAAGCTTCCACCATAGGAAACTAAAAAAAAAAAAAAAAAAGGCAATATAAATCCAAAGTAAGCAGAGGAAAAGAAATAATAAAAATTAGAACAGAAATCAAGGAAACTGAAAACAGGAAATCAATAAAGAAAAATCAATGAAACTGAAAGCTGGTTCTTTGAAAAGATAAATAAAATTGATAAACCTCTAACCAGACTAACTATGAAAAAAGGAGAAAGGACATAAATTACTAATATCAGAAATGAAAGTGGGAATATTCCCACACATCTAACATACATTAACAGGAAAATGAAGGAATACTTGAACAACTCCATGCCCACAAATTGGATAACCTAGCTGAAATGGAACAATTCTTAGAAAGACACAATCCACCAAAGCTAACACAAGAAAAAATAGCCAACCTAAATAGGTCTATATATATTAATGAAATTGACTCAATAATTAATAATCTTCCAAACAGAAAGCAGCAGGCCTATATGGGTTCACTGGTGAATTCTGTACCAAACATTTTATGAAAAATTTATACCAATTTTCTACAATCTATTTCAGAAGACAGAAGCAAGGAGATTATTTCCTAACTCATTCTATGAGGCAAGCATTACCCTGATACCAAAACCAAACAAAGACGTTATGAGAAAAGAAAACTACAGACTGGATGATTATTAACTCCTCATCAGTAACCATGGAAAATGATACCAGAAAGGAAATAAGATCTATAGGAAGGAATGAAGAGCACAGGAGCAATAAGTAGGTATATGTAAGTGATGGAAAATTTTGTTATTGTAATTTATTTAAAAGGTGATTGGTTGTTTAAAGCAAAAACAATAAAATTTTAAGATAGTCTTTATAACAGATGAAAAAAATGAAAGATATAACCACAATATCAAAAAGGAAATGTGCAGGGTAAATGGAAGTACACTGCAAATGGGGAAGTTTGTAATGGGAATTGTAAAATATGAAATATGAAGTGGCAAATAATATTGACTCTGAATGCAAATTTTAAGCCCTAGAGGAAATAAATGAGGAAAAGCCAAGAATCAAGTACAGAGAGAGAGAGAGAAAGAGAGAGAGAGAGAGAGAGAAGAAGAAGAAGAAGAAGAAGAAGAAGAAGAAGAAGAAGAAGAAGAAGAAGAAGAAGAAGAAGAAGAAGAAGAAGAAAAATAGATTAACCCAAAAGAAGTGAAGAAGGGAAAACAAAAGACCAAAAAACCAAAAGGGACAAGTGAAAACCAATATGGAACAAATTTTAATGGTGAAAATATAGTCATTTCAACAAATGGTACTGTCAAAACTGCACGCATATGTGTATGTGTGTGTGTGTATGCACAGATACCAGATATATATAAAGACAAAAAAACCCAAAACACTTTCTCATTCTCTACACAGAAATTAACTTTAAATGTAACATAGACCTAATCATAAAAGGTAAAATTATAAATCTTTTGAAGGGAACGTAAGAGAAAGTCTTTGCAACTTTGTGTTAGCAAAGATTTCTCAGAAAGGACACAAAAAGCATCAACTATTTTTAATAAGAATAAATTGAAATTCATAAAAATTAAAATTTTCTGCTCTTCAAATGACATCATACAGGAAAGAAAAAAGGCAATCAACAGACCGGGAGAAAATAGTCGCCATATAGAATAATACACACATAAACACATATATTTGCATACAAGTGATAAAACATTTGTAGGCAAATACATAAAGCACCCATACATCTTAATAACATAAAGACAGATAACCCAACAAAAAATTTACACAATTTAAAAGACATTTCACAAAAGATATAAAATGGCCATGAATTGCATGAAAAGAAGCTCAACATAATTAATCACCAAGGAAATGTGAATTAAAACCACTATGAGATGCTGCCTCATACTCACCGCAATAGCTAGAACTAAGAAGACTAGCAGGCTGAGCAATCTTACGCTCAGGTATTTATTCAAGAGAAATGAAAAGTTACATCCAAAGGAAGACTTGTACAAAATTATTTGTAGCAATTTTGTTCATAATAGTCAAGAACTAGAAACAAAATTCAATGTATAAATGGAAAAAAATTATATAATAGAATGTACTCAGCAATGTCAAGGGACAAACTACTGATACATGCAAAAACTTGGATAAATCTCAGAAACGTTGTGCTAATTGAAATAAGGCAGACACAAAAGGAACATGCTGTATCATTCAATTTACATAAAGATCTAGAACAAGCAAAACTAAGAGAACTCAGGTAAGTGCTATATAGTGGCCATGAAGGAGAGTGCAGTTTGACTGCAGAGGGGTATGTAGGAACTTTCTTACTTGACTGATAAGTTCTTATGTTTATGATGATGGAGGCACAAGTGAATACATTTCACAAAATCTTCAAACTGTATACTTAAGATACTCGTATGATCATTTTATTTAATATAAATTATAATTCGATAAATTTGATTAAAATAGTTCCAGTTATAAAAGGATATAATAATATCACAGACAACTATGTGTTACAAAGAAAACAAAGATCAAAGTAAGGTGGCAAAAAGAGTGATCAAGAGTCCCGTAGTGAAGACGTATTTTGGTTGGGATGTGGTTGGTGGTGGTGGCAATAGTCCTCACTGAGGACTCAGTAAGAAGGTAAAAATTGAGCACAAACCTGAACAAGGTTGGGAAATTACTGATGCCTGGGAGGGTTGGGGGTGGGAATACTTCAGCAGAGGGAAAGCTGGAACCAAGTTTGATGTTGAACACGTCTGGTGCATTTAACAAATACAAAGGAGGCTGCTATGACTACTGCAAAGACATTGCAAGGTTTAGAAAAGTGACATGTTCTGATCTAAATTTTACAATGATTAATCTGGCTACAGGCTTGAGATTTAACTGCATAGATCAAAAGTGGAAGAAGAGAGGTCTGTTATGAGGCTATTTCAGTATCTAGGGGAGAGATGAAAGTGGCTAAGATGATGGTGGTACCCGTGATGGTACATGGAAATAGTTGGATTCTGGATTTATTTTTAAAGAAGTTTTAGCAGAATTACCTGATTTATATGATGTAGGATGTAGCAAAAGGAGAGGGGTCAAATTAACTGCAATGAGAAAGACTGAATATGGGACAGACTTTGGAAAAAAGATCATGATTTCTAGGTTGAACATGCTGAATTTTAATGTCTAATTGCCACCTAGTTACCGAAATTAGAAACTTGAGCACACCGAATCATTCTCCAAGTCCTGCTAGTTTTCCCCATTAATAGCGGAGGGGAGGTTTCAATTCTGATCTGTTTGATTGTAAAAATCTTGCTCTTTCTACATTAACTTGCAAGTGTATAATAGAATTTCACATTTGGAATAACTTTTAAAGGATAATTAATCCAAGTTTCTACTCAATGCTTAAATCCTTGAACAATATTCTGAAATACTGAATGTTTAAATTTTTTTAACTAAGTTATTTCAAGTACAGAAAACTAACTTTCCTTGAGGAAACTACTTCCAATTTTGTTTTTTTTCAATAAATGAAACGAAAGATGGTTCTCCGAGAAAAAAAGCAAATCCTGATGCATTGGCATTTTAGTCAAACTGGGTACCCAAAAGTTCTTAGAACGGTTTAAAATTGACCAAGCTGTTTGAACACAACCACTTGTTAAATAAAGGAAACTAGTTACAAAGACTTAACAACAAACTGTGTAAGGTCATGTGCCTGAGGTTAAACTGTGGATCGGAGCAAATAGCCGGGCAGAAAAATTAATGACAAACTAGAAAGTTTCAAGAGGTTCCCATGTATGTCATGAAATGACAGAGACTACGTTATAAGGTTTAGCTCTTATTACATCCTGGGGTTCTGCTTTCCTCCAGCTCTAGAACCTATTTACCACTGTCAATGTCATCCACCCAGTCACATAAACCTCTACCTTAAATAGTGTATTACATCAAAAAGCTCAATATTTTCTTCCACTCTTTAAGAAATGGTCTATTCCTCAATACTAACACATTGCTGGGAAAAAAAAAAAAAAAACCTGACTACCGAGTCCTCTGGTATTGTTGCAATTCCAATCAATATGTGTGTGGGTGTGAGATAATACATATACACACACACACATATATACATACATATATATTTGTACATACAGTGTGTTTGCTATATCAGGTACACAGAGTCCAATACAGGAAAATAATATCTTAAGTTAATTACATATGCAGGTATTATCCATCATATGAACTATGGAGGCTTTGTTCACAGTTACTATAACACAATGAAAATCCCTTGGTACATATTCTCCTGTCTACACTATAATTCATATCAATTATCAATGCCTCTTCATATTATGCACCATCCCCTCTTTGTCTCTTCTCTTACCCGCTGTGTGTGTCTTAGGAAATTTTTCACAGCAATAATTTGGGAGTCAAATACTTCCTGTTCTGCCCTGTTTCACTAAATCCAAAGGGAAGTGCCCAAATTAGCCAAGCAGCTCATTTTCCACCAGGGTTAATAAGGGTGTCTGTCACTAAGAGACAGCTCAGCCACCCAGGTGGGAAATATTGCTACAGACCAGACAGCTGCTCTCAATGCCAGAATAAACAGGTGCAGATTTTATTGATGCAACAGAAGTGAAATAAATAAAGCAAAATAGACTTCCTATTTCCTAAATACAGATTTCCCATTCAAAAGCAGGGAAGAGGACTTTCAGAGTAAATAACCAAGTGTCCTATCCTGATCTAGTTCGTAGTCATGGTGCCTGCCCCTCCACCCCCCATATTCCATGGTCTCAGAGCTCTTGTGGCATCTCTGTCTCATAATAGTTACACGGACATGGGGTTTTGCTCGGAGAACAGAAAGGTGCTTACACAGAAAGAAGTATAAGTTTGTAAAACCTACTCACTATTTTGGAATAGAGAGATAGTGTGGTATATTAGGAAAAAAAAATAGCCACAGCACTTTATAGCATATGAGCGTACTTCAAAAAGTGTATCGAAAGATTTGTATTACCTTCCAGTTCTACTTTTCCATCAACTTTTGAAGTATCCTCATATTTTATCAAGTGATAGAGTTTTTATCTTCACTCCTTGAATCTGGACTTGGACTTGTGACTTGCTTTAGCAATGGGATATTTGCAAGCATGATGCAAGCAGAAGTTTGAAATGTGCTTGGGCTTTGGAACTTACTGTTGCTATGTGAAAAAGCTTCAGTTAGTCTGCTGGAGCCATGTAACTTATTCACCCTGGCCAAAAGCCAGACACAAATATGGTCATCCAGGATTAATCAATTCTTACATGGTTTACAAGCCAACTGCAGTTGCATGAGTGAACCCAGGCAAGACAAAAAGAACTGCTCAACTGAGCCCAGTTCAAATTGCTTACTCACTGAGTTAGGAACTAATAAATTATGTCTGATGTGTTTGTTACACAGCAACATTTGACTGATACAGATGGCACAACCAGCCCAAAGTTGCAAAAGGATTAAAGTGAGAAGGACCATTTCTGCTGAGTTTTGAGTCATGCTGCAGATCATTTTCTTGGCAGAGCAGTGATCTGATTTTTCAAGGCACTGAGTTCCATTCTAACAACTCCAGTAGGATGGAGACTATAGAAGTCTGCAATGCTACCTAACATCATGTATCATACCCAAAACAATTTATGTTACATTTTTTTATTTGTCGATTTATGTTGGCATTAAGTGCACATAGCTCCAGATCTCAAAATAGTCACTTGAATCTGTGAACTACAGAAGGCTTAGAAATCTATATGTCATTTATGCAGCATCCCTAGAGTCTACCACATTTAATTGTAATTCAAAGCAATTGTATATGCTTGCCACAAAACTCATTTAAAACTAGAGGGAGAAATCTACCAATGGTGTATAAAACAAAAACTTCTAGATAGGAAGAAAAGTAGAGGTCATAACTGAGTCAGGTGCTGTAGAAAAGTGTTCCTTAATTTCTAATGTTCGCAGATAACCCAGGATCTTGTTAAGGTGCAGATTTTGACTCAGTGTATCTGGGGTCTTTTCTGAGAGTTTGCATTTCTAACAAGCTCCCAAGTAATGCCATTGCTGCTACTCCACAGATCATACTTTAAGCATGTTCCCAAGGCACTAGGGTTTCTCCTGACCAGTCTTTGGACAGCATACATGAATCTGACAAGATTTATAATGTAACACCAGGCCCCTCGTTCTTGGAGATCAAAATTATTTTTTTTTATTGGAAAAGATATGCTGAAGGGCATAAACCCGGAAATACAGGACTAAATGAAATCTCCTAAGTACTTAGTCCAAAAGTGACTTCAGAATGAGTATTTTCTTATCTCAGTGTTTTTTCCTATTAAAATCTAACTTTCTATGCTTTTTCTCCGAAAATGTTTATAGATTGATGAAATGATACTTATATACTACTGGCATCATGGTTAATCTAGAAGCAGGAAAAGGCTTGATCTTGTTCTAGTTTTTGTAATTGTTTTTCTTTTCCTTATTTTATTTTTGCTTTAATTTTACCTTAGGGATACTTTTCTCTGAAGATTTATCAGATGAAGATTGATTTTTGGAGAAAAAATATTTCTAGTGCTTGAACATGAAGTGCACCTGCAAGTCTACCACCTCTGGAAGCACCTAATGACAAAGCCATATCAATTTAAAACCTCAAATATGTAAGTTTTTCCCCCTATTTATCTAATATCTACTTAATTCAGGATAAATCATTTGCTATATTTAAACAAAGAGCTTTCTATATTTTTTTAATACTTTATTGGAAGTCTACTTGATTTTTACTGGTTTTTCAACTTTTCTTGGAGACTTCCGAAGGAAGCCCAATAATTTGATGGACATCATAATTACTATAAAAATTTTCTTTCACATGATAGGAAGTACCATAGAAAAGAAGATCTATTCATAGGCATTGAATATCTGAATACAGGCATCACATTTGCTCTCAAATTCCAAACTTTCCTCTTTCTACCTACAAGACCATGAACTTAGCGTAGCCTTTGTTAAACTTGAGTTTTCTCATTTGTAGAAGGGCGATAACCATCTTCCTCATAGTTCTTAGTACATAGTAAATGCTCCTTTTTTTAAAAAAAAAGGAGTTATCTTCTCAATCGTCTCACTTTTCAACATTATGTCAACTAGTGCAACAGATAATACATCTACTTTCTCTTCTGCTAGATAGCATTTTCAGTGTCAATTCATTCATTTATTCATTCAAAAATATCCAAGGAATGCTTAGTTCTAGGCAAGCACCATGTACAGAGGCTAAATATTTGAATAGGTACAGTTTATTTGCAGTTAAGTGGAGGTATAGATGTGCAAAGAAAAATATTATAGTAGGGTGTGAAAATGCAATAATAAAGTTACGCATCAGTTATTATCAGGGCACAGAGGAGGAAACATAATCTGGACCAGAGACAGGAGAAGAAAGCATTGGCGGCAGAGAAGACAGAGCAGCAATATTATTTTCTGTGTTCTAGGCACTGCACTCTGCACCTACAAGCATGATCTCACTTAGCCTCCAAGTAACATAGTGAGAAAGATATTACTATTCCTAAATCTATAGATAGGGAAGTTGAGGTTTTATATATAAGTGAATATTGTCACATAACTAGTAGAGTCAACATTTGAAACCAGAACCTCTAACTCCAGAACCCAAACATTAATCTAGTGCAACATGCATTATTACAATTTCAAGATATACAGCAAAATCCTCTAAGATTTAATATTTCTGGAACATAAATATGAGGCAGAAGAAAGTGCACATTGAATCCAGAGAATTAGGCAATGGTCACATGAAGAAGAGTCCTATTTTCACATTAAGGAACTTAGAATTTTGCTCTCAAAGCTATGAATACCGCTTGAAGGATGACCTGCAGGAGAGAGAGGTGGACAGATTTGTGTATTAGACTGATTCCTTTGGCAGCCAGTGGGATAACAGCCTTGAGAAATTAATAAAACTAGAACTAGGAATATGTGTTTGGAAACTTCAGCAGCAGTCAACAATAGTGATTATGGGAGGCGTGGAGAAGAGAGAAGGAAGGAGGAAAATGCTGTGAAAATGTTTAGGATATGAAATTGGAAGTCTCAACACTTAAATAGGGAAGGTGAAAAAAGAAGAAGAAAAGATGACAAATACCATCTTGCCTTCTAGCCTCATTGATTAGGTGGATGTCAATACCATCACTATGATAGAGAAAGAAAAGGACCAAGGGAAAGGATGAAGATTAGTATTGAATGTGCTGAGCTCGAGATGGGAAGAAGCTCTCCAGCAGACATTAAGCAGGTTTAGTGACCTTCTCACAACTGCAGCATTCTTCAGTGTAAACACGTAGTCATCACTGTCTTCTTTCCTAAAGCATAATAACCACATTAATATGCTGAATGAGAATATCACATATCATCAGAGGACCGCATCAACCTCACAGAAGTGCAATTTCAATAAGGCATGCTCTCTCTGTGTCAATGTCTGCATAGTTTCTAATTCCCAGCTTTCTGCATCACTTCTCTTCTCCATAATTATTTTAGAAGTTATTGACAAGGTTTCTCCATGTTTTCTGCTAGTTCTTACAAGAACTTGGTCCCAGAATAGTTAACTTATGAACCTGACATTATCCTAATACCCCCTCATCTTGAGCCTCATTCATTCCTTGATAAAATATTCTCTTCTCTTTCTTGTTTGAAGACCATTGTCAATGATAGAATAAGAACTAATTCATTGTGCTTTTTTCCCCTCATTTTTCAGCACTATGCCATCTTTCCACAGGGTATAGAACCATCCTATTTCTTCCTCTTCTAGGTTAAATAGTTAGTGTGAAACATCTCGTTTGCATCATGCTAGAACAATGTCAAATCCTTCTCACTTTTGCCTTCTTGACATTCTTTATTCCAGTTCCTTCCATATTTCTCAATTGTATTAATTCTTTCCCAATTTGTCCAAACTTATCTGGTATCAATTAAAAGCATTCTTTTGCATTAGATTGTGTATATTTATATTGATAAATCAATCTCATCAAATCTCTAAATACTATTGAACCAAATTCCTTTCTTAAGATTTCCCTCATAGGAACATAGTAATTCTTTCAATACTTTATATGTTTACAATGTATTTTCATGAAGATGAGAATATCTTCCAGTAATGTTCAATAATTTCTTGTTTGCTATATGAATCTCCAATATAACATGACTTTTTTTTACTAAGAGCTGCCTCTCATCTACATTTCTAATCACATTCAATGTTTCTGTTATTTTCCAAGAGAAGTTAAGTATTTACCAAATCCTCTGGGTTTTTTTTAAGTGGAATGATACATTCATCATACTCTTATGTCTTCCATTCCTACTATTTCTCACTTCTATTATGATTCCTCTGCAATCCTTATTAGAAAACTCTTGATCCTGTTACCTATCTGATCAGGCGGACTATATAAATAACATCCTTAACAATGTCACTTTTGTGTTTTTCTGTTCATCCTGATTCTTGTGTGTGAATGTGTGCATGTGCATGTGTGTGTGCGCACTTGTGTTATCTGCCATATTACCCTCAGGTGCTCCAGTGAGCGGTCTGATATTAATACATACTTGAATTGCTGACCATGATCTATGCCTCATTTTACTTTAAGAATATCTCATTTTCTTTGGTTATCTGACTTTCTGAACCACTCTAGAAAATCTCCATTTGAAGAAGAGGAGGAAGAGGAGGAGGAAAAAAAGGAGACATAACTTCCCATGCATGGATTTGTATTTATCCATTATTATCCAAGTGATTCATGTATACTCTTTTACTTCTAAGTAGCCTCTCTGTCACTAGCTTCCCTAATCTGTCTTTCTTTTCTTAATTTTCAACTTCTCTCCACTCTGAATCTGTTATCCAATCTGCAAGATGTCACACTGGTAGTATGTTCATGGACATGTCCTATTCACCACCACAATCATTCATACCAGGGTTGTATACACGTAGTCCGTACCTTTATATTTTAGTTGTTTTATATTAACTCCTACTGAGTCTAAGCTCTAAAGGGATAATTGTCTGCTTTTCATTTGCATGCCTTTAACAGCACCCAGCACATATTCCAGGTGCTCTATAAACATAAACTAACTACCTAAATAAATCTGTAACAGTGACTCTAACTTTTCTTGTCCAACAATGATGGTACTTCAAAAAGTTCATGGAAACATTTGTAGTATCTTTGAATTCTATTTTTCCATGGACTTTTTGAAGTACCCTTGTATGAATTCAATTGTATGAGAAGTAAAAAAAGTCAGTAATTTGTTTTAGGATGGTCACTCCCTAATTCACTTACACTGAACCCCAAAAATAGCAATCAGAAAAACTGATTAAAACAACAAACAAGACTCCAACACAGTACTTTAAAGTAAAATATTAAGCAGAATTTTAAATTGCTTCCTGTACTAAATGTCAACCCAAATCCAGATAGACATAATCACGTTAACATCTTTAACACACCAACAATAGATGTGGAGAACTGCTTGAATCATTTACTCTAGTCAATACTTAAATAGGAAACTGACTCCTTAAAATGCAAGCCTTCAATCTTGTACTTGCATAATTAAAGCTATAGAAGAAGCTCATTTGCACAGTTTGTTTTCCCAGGGTAAATAGTTACCATGACAATGGTTATTGTTTGAGAATCATCAGGATATTAGTATGAGTATTATTCAGTGCAGAATTATCAGAGAATGGTCCTACTCAATAAGTCAGTATCTGAAAAAAATATATATAACCATTTTGAGCTCTTCTTAAATGAGATTTTTTAAATTACATTTTAGAAAATATGGAACTTTTTTTCCAAAAAGCACAGTACTACTAATTTATTCAAATATCACAAAACACCAGCTTAGATCAGGTGATGCACAGGCTCTGTTCCCTATAGAAGGACAATGTCTTCTGTTCATAATTACCCACTGTGACAGTGTCACAAAAAGAATATTTCAACAGAAACTATGTCATCAAGAAAAATTCACTGCTAAAAAATTATGATTTTAAGATTTGGAATGTGTTTTATTTTTCCATAGTTAAATAATTCAATTCTATAGAATGAAGTATACAATATGTAGCAGGTAGAAGGCTTTTTATGTCAAAAACAACCTGGGGGGGCTGGCCCGGTGGTGCACTGCTACAGTGCGCTGCTTGGAAGTGCGGTGGCGCTCCTGCTGAGGGTTTGGATCCCACATACAGTCCGGTTCCCGCTCACTGGCTGAGCGAGGTGCGGGCGCAACACCGAGGGTTGCGATCCCGTTGCTGGTCCAGTCCAGTACAGGCGCGACACTGAGGGTTGCAATCCGTTGCCAGACACGAAAAAAGACAAAAAGGAAAAAAAAAAAAACAAACCTGGGTGTTTCTGAGCTTTGTTACGACCTGGGCGTTTCTGAGCTTTATACAGATATTATACCTCTTTGCAATTCTGATACTGTTATACAGAGGCTTAACTTGAGATTCTTCCCTGTAAATTGATGAAAATAATTCTTCACCTATTCTGCAGATGTTTATGCTACACCTAACATATGCTTAATGAGTGTAGGTGAGCACAATTTTTCTCATATCACTGTCATTAATTATATCTTCTTCTATCAACAGACAAGCCTGCTATATATAGTTATGCAGGATGTCCACTTAACAATTACAGAAGGAAATATACACATAGAAAACAATTGAGGTAGCCCTGCAACTTGGCAATCTTTGTCTCACTGGGGTTTGTTATCAATTACATAATAGATCATCATTCATCAGAACATAAACTGAGCATAAACGAAAAAGAATGTTGAATTCTATTTGCTCTTTGAAGTACTTAAAGTTTCCAGAAGACATTTTTCTGGTGTTTCTTGACTGGTTTGTATTATTTCTGTATTCCAAAATAGGTACCTAGCTATCTACTCTAATTTCCTTTGAGGTTTTCAAGCTGAGTTATTTATACCTATAAGTATATTATACTCTTAAGTATATTAAGTATATAAGTATATTACTACTTAGAAGAAAAATGTGAAGCATTACTTTCAGATTACAAAAATATGTTATTCTTATACAAAGTAGCATGCAAATGTCAAATAACTTTCAACTTAAAATATGATTTCCAAAAAAAATTCAATTTTTGATGGGTTTCATTACTTTTTTCCCCACCCCACAGAATCAACTATTTGCTCTTTGAAGTACTCAACTATAGAAGAGAAATCACTCTTCCTTTCCCTACAGTTAGGGATACTTCAGTTGCAAAGTTACAGAATTTGTCCCACTTTCAACTCCTCAGAATTGAATGGTTTTACTATGACTCCCTTGTCATTCATCTTAAAGAAAACTGAAAGATACCAGTTTTGCTTCAAAATAGAAACAATTTTTAAAATGATAATATTCAAGTCTAGCAAAGTTTGCATAATGAAGATCAGCCTATATAGTTCCAATAGATATAAAGCTTGCTCAGTTTTAGAAGGTAATTGGAAAATGGGCGTAAAAAGCCTTTAAAATATTCATTTCATTTGGTCCATTAATTTCATCTTTAAGAATCACTCTTATATTTAAGAATTCCATTATTAAGAATTTCTGTTAAGGAAATAATCCCAAAATACTAAGATTTCTGCACAAAGGCATTCTTTAGTATTCTCAATATACTAGATAGACCTAAAAGCCTTACATTTCAATAATTGAGTAAACTATGTGAAGTTCACATATCAGAACACTTTCCATGTGGTAGAAAATCCAACTCAAACTTACTTAAACCAATAAAATGTACATATGTCAATAAGAAAGGAAATAAATGGGCTTACATAGCTGAAATTATGACAGATAAAATCAGGAAGACATGTAAGTACTAGGAAGACATATAATTACTGGGAAGCACAATCTACCAGTTCAGCTTCCTTCAAGTTGCCTGGTCCCTTGAAGTGTCCACATGGCTACAGTAGCACAAGAACTACTACTCAAGTCCAGCATAAGGACTAAAAGGATCTCTGTAATTTTATATGGGTTCTGGAATTTACTCCCACTATACCTTATTTTAATGACGTACTGCTAAAACAGTCATTGTGGCTAGAGATAAAATTATCCCAACTGGCCAAGCTTTGGTAAAGTACCTACCTTTGAGTGAATCACTATACAAGTGGTTATTTTATTTTATTTTTCTTCTCAAAACTGTGTGACCTTGGGTAAGTATACTAACTTCTTGGAAACTAGTTTTGCATCTGTTAAATGAGTGGTTAGGACTAGATCACCTTTGAAAGGCTTTTACGTACAACTATTTATGATACTATAGTGTTGACCATGGGCTGACTTGTGACATAAAAACATTTCCTAAACAGAAACAAGCATTGCAGGATGAACTTTATAAACCAGAAGTATATGATCTGTTACCCAGACTATCTTTAAAAGCATGCTCAAAAGTCACTTAAAAGAATTGTGCTTAGGAGGATGCAAGTCAAGCTTTTATTTTTAAAGGTATTTTCAGAATGGGCCAAACATTTCTAGTGAAAACATAGTAGAGAAACTTATTAAATCTTAAAATGAGCCCAATCTATGGATTTTTCTAGATGCATACAAATGTACCAAAAGCAAACACATTTTCATTATTTTACAATGTCATTCTTTAGATTTGTGTTAGATGGCATTTTTACATGAATTTTATGTTATATTCTTATGTCAATTCATGTTTCCACACTTTGCCATGTAGTTGGGGAGCTGAGTATTCAGAAGACAGCCTGTTTCCCCTAATCTGGTTTTTCTTCTGAAAAGAAAAAGCTGAAGTTAAGATGCATTTTAGAGGCCTATCCTTTGGATACACAAGTATGAATGAGTTCTTGTACTGATGTTAAAGCCTTATCCCAAGAAATAATTTTTTTTTTTAAAAAAAACTGTTCTCATTATGTTAATAGCTGATTTTCTTCTACTGTCAATGTACTACAGATTTCATAAACTTCCAGAAAGTCAGAGTACAGGAGTAAGGTGGGAGATAATAGAGCAAAAGTTAAGAGAAAATAAAATTTTAATCTTCCCATTCTGAAATTTACTTGCTACTTTAATTTTTTGGTACATAGTGTACTCGGTGTGATATGGTACAGTTGGCATCTTTATTTCCTTTTTATAGATTGTGATTTTTTTTTCATATAGTTACGTATCATGATTTACCAAAAAGGAGTCAGAGATATAAAAAGAAAATGTTTCAAGTGAAAAATTACAGCCAGTATCAAATCTACAGGGATCCTATTTTTAGGAATAAGGGTTTCTTCACAAGCTTTTGGATAACAAATGACTCATCGCACGTATACTCCATATTCGGCAAATCTTTCTAGAAACTGTATTGGATAATTAGAAATCCTTATTAAGAAGTCACTGTAGTTTATAAAATATTTAGAATAATTACATATGGTTATGAAATTACTTCATAAAGCACAGAGAAAAATCATAAAGTTCCTGTATGAGTCATTCAATCCTAGGCCCAATTTATTTATTTATTCATTCATTTATTTATTTATTTTTAGGCAAATGATTCTTATTCACTGATTACAAATTTTGATTAAATTGGATGAACAAAGAATGTCTGGTTAGTCTACTGGCTTTCCTAAGGATTTTTTTTTTTTTTTCTGGCATAGAAACAAGACTGGACACAAATGCTGCAGATTTCATGCTACTGCTGAGAAACAACATGACTATTGGAGGAATACAGCACTTAAAGAGAAGATTTTGGTGCAATATCTATAAGAAAATTTGGTCTTCTAGAGAGTTGTACACTTTTCCCCTTGCATTTAATAAGATTTTTATCAAATATGTCTATAATGTAATGCAGCTAATTTTATATCAAACTTAGAATTTGCTTGTCCGAATGAAGTTGGCCCGTTTGAAGCAGCAATGTTGTAGGCATATTGGTTCCAATGATGTTGTTTTTAAAATGCCACTGTATGCGAGATAGTGAGAAAGGAGCATCAGAAGAAGAAAAAGAAAACAAAGGAGGGAGGTAGAGTATAGAGATAAAGAGGAAAAGAACATAATACTCTTAACAAATATTACTCATTATTAAGAACCTGCTATATGCCTCGTGCTACTTGGTATAACAGCACTGAAGTGAATATTATTAGCTTTGTTTTATAGCAAAGGAAACTGATAAAGGGGGTTAAGTAATGTCCTTACAGTGATATATATCTGTCATCTAGTCACTGTGTAACAAAAGTTGACCCCCAAACCCAGTGTCTTGGGATGGACTCAGCTGAGCAGGTTGCTGCTGCTCCTGACTGGATCACTAAGGTGGCTGTATTCATCAGGTGGCTGTCTGGGCTTAATGGTCTAAGATAGTCTCACTCCCATGTTTAATTGTTGAGGATGGATGTTGACCAGGCCACATATCTCCAGCAGGCTATCTTAAACTTCTTACATAGTACCCATATTCCAAGAGAGCAAGCTCCCTGCGCAAATGCTTTTCAAGACTGCTTGGGTTAACATTTTCTGATATTCCATTGGCCAAAGAAAGTCACAGGACTAAGTCTAGAGAAAATGTGGGAAATCACACAGCATGTAAAATACAAAGAGGCCATTAATGTAACAATTTATTTATGCATCTAGTGTAAAAGTCATATATTTAAAGAGCGGTAAGATCAAGATTCAAATTCAGGTCTTTCTGATAACAGTACTTCTGCTCTTTCCAACATATCATGCTATTAGTCTTTGCTGGTTTGTAGTTAGATAAGCTTTTTAAATAAATGTTGAAGAGATCAAAGTCAGGAGGGATAGCTACATATGGTTTGGCAGTAGTAAAAGCCTATCTTATTAGAAGTCTACTGCTTTAAAAAAAAAAACATTTTTAATATTTTTTGAATTAGTTGTCTTTTGCCATGGCAACAAACAACTCCAATATCTCAATGGAATGTAGTTATTACAGCTCTTGGACTGTTTCTGGCCATAGAAAGACTGTGGGCTCAATTTACATCTGAAAGATGCTCAGTCTCCTTTAATCCATTCTGGCAATACAAATCTCTCAAATTCTTTGTTGGAATTTTTTTCTCTATTTCATTCTACTCATCTTTTTTTTGCCAGGCACCACATGAACAATTCTTCTTCTGGCATTCCTCTCTCTCTTAAACTGTGCTGTCCAATATGGTAATCATTAGTTACATATGGATATTGAGCATTTGCAATATGACTAATCTGAATTTATATATGCTGCAAGTGTAAAGTACACATCTGATTTTTAACAGTGATTAACAGTGAGTACAAATAGTGGAAAAGGTCTCATTAACAGTTATATACTGATTACATGTGGAAATTATATTTTGCATACCTTAAACAAAATGTATACATTAAAATTAATAAACTTATCAAATTAATTTTATCTGTTTCTTTTTACCTTTTAAAATGTGGTTACTAAAAATTTCAGATTACATATGTAGTGGTTTGCAATATATTTCTGTGGGACAGTGCTGCTCTATGGCTAATTTTGGTCAATGCCGGTTTAAAGTTTTTCCTAGGGATAGCAACACATTTAGGGGCTTGTCTCTGAGACATTTTGTCCAACAGAAGAGATTTTCTGAATCCTTCTTAATCTAACCAGGGGTCTTAACAAAGGGTGTAATGGCAACACCCTCGATTTGTTCTTTTCCCCGAGGCTGTCGTAATTTGAGAATAGATTACTAACAAAAAATAAGAAAGCTTTGTGTCTTTCAACTCACCAGTCCTACAACATTGGAATTATTTCTTTTCCCCTTCTTCATTCTTGGAAATAGGCTAATTCTTCTTTTAACTCATTCTTTATTGTAATATTCATTCAAATTTAGCTAATAACAACCAACTCATGCTATAAAAATTCTGCTCAATATCTCTTTGCCCAAAGTCACAAGTTTATTAGGTGCATTTGCTGCTTTCCAACTTACTGCAGACAATCATTTTACCAAATGTCTTACCAATGTGTAAGATAGTTATTTTCCCTGCCTCCTATGTCAGTTTGCTTGCTGTCTACTTCCCATTCCTATATTTTAAAGTTCTTTTTGGCATCATGCCACTTCTGGCACCATTTACTTTATTGTTCAGTCTTTGGACAGTAGTGAACAACTCTAGTTTCTTAGTGGCTTATGCAACATGGGAGCAATGGGTTGATTGTGGCTCACGTCCAATCTCCTGGCCATGACTGGACTCAGTTAGATTCCATGTGTCATCTCACTCTGCAACTCAGACTAAAGGGACATCCACTATTTGAAAATGCTGTTCTTTCATGGCAGAGGGCAAAAACCAAAGAGATTCAGAGCCAAGCCATGAAGGCACATTTAAAACTTCTGCTTAGATATGCCTAGCACATAGTAAGAGCCCAATAAATGATTTTATATTTGATATTATAAACTAATAAAATAATGCCATTTCTGCTTATATTCTATTAGCCAAGGCATGTTATATGCCCAAGCTCAAAGCCATTGCCTATAGGGAAGCCAGAAAGGGTGGAGAGGAAAAAAATCATTATTAACTTATGATTTAAGACCACATAACTCTTTCAGAATTATCTCCAAAATGGTTTTTTATGCAAAAAAAGAAAATCAATATCTTCACAGACTACCAAATGGTCATGCCTAAACTAGTGTTCCTTGGCCTAGTCAATCTTTTCGTCCATGATGTAAGTCTGGAAAGAATTTATCACCATGCAAAAATAAAGATGAAGATGGAGATTGCTGCCAATGACAATATGATTTGAACATCACATATTCAAATAATGTATGACAGGCTGTGAGCCAATGCTCCTCATTCCAAAAAAAGGTATATTAAACATGCTTTGAGCATTGAAGAGCAAAAAATAATTGGACCTCCCTTAAAGATAAAAGTTTAGTTCTGTTAAAACGTTGTTTTGCCTTGTACTTACATGTTGTCTCCCCAAACTGCAGGCTAATTTTATTTTTCTGACCCATTTTCCAACACATCCAATTAACACAGACATTTTGCTTTCCCACTTTCTTTCTCTTTGACATTCACCTACTAATAAAATAAAAACATCCTAATTTAAACTCTCTAAAAATCAGAACCTCAGAAAATTCAAGATAATTTTAATAATCTCAAAATAAGATCGCTGCCCTCCTTTAGAAAGAATGATCAATATTCTTTTCTCTTCTTCACTGTGTTCCTAGAAAAATATAATAATTTTCCTGGAAATGCCTGTGCTACTTCACAGCCTTCTAAAAACTTCATGCATTTTTACTTTATGATTGCCAACCTAAAATATTCATTTTTTCTTTTCTTTTAATTGTAACGTAGTTTATTGCACATATCCATTGGCTACAGAGTTGAATATCATTACCTGTGTGCAATATGTGATGTTCAAATCATAATATTAGTATATTCAACATTATACAATGTAATCTTTTTCGTGGCCCTTTACCAATTCCTCCCTTTTCCCTCTTTTCCTTCCCTTTTTCCCACCTCTGGTAATGTCAGTTCTGTTCTTTCCTTTTGAAAGTTCAATACATTATTGTGATTGTTGCATATTTCTGTCTTTTTTAAAAATTTGTTTATTTTTAGCTGCAATTTACGAGTAAGGACATGTGTTATTTCTCTTTCTGTGCATGGCTTATTTCACTTCACATAACTTTCTCCAAGTTCATCCATGTTGCTGTGAATGGCAGAATTTCAATCTTTTTATGGCAGAGTAGTATTCCATTTTGTATGCCTATATGACATTTTCCCTACCAGTTGTCCAACGATGAACATTTAGGTTGGTTCCAACTCTTGGCCATTATAAACAGAGCTGCAATAAACATAGGAGTGCAGGTATCCTTTTGACATGATGATTGCTGTTCCTTTGGGTATATACCCAGCAGTGGAATTGCTGGATCATATGGCATCCAACTTAAAATATTCAAATATGAGTGCTTTGTTTTATACAGTGCCATTTTGTATTTAAATAAAAAAATTTCAAATCCCAATTTCAAGCCTGAGAGTTTAAAAAGTCAAAAATTAATCTACTCCGCTAAAAATGCTTCTTTATTTTTAAGTCCAGTATTAAATTCTAAATCTGTGGACACCAAAATGCCAGTGAAACTTTAGTCAAAATGATCCTTATATATTTGAATAAAAACTAAAATCTTTAAAAAGTCAAATTATTTTATACAATCAAATATAAATATCACTTATTGATCTGTTACTGTGTGCTAGTTATTTCCTAAAGCTATTTACATGAATTCATTCACATAATTCCTATAACAAACCTAATATGTAAATGTTTTGTTAGATTAAAAATTCTTTCAAATATAATGTAGAAAAAAAGAAATTATAGAGAAGCCGAAAGGATAATTAATAATAGCCGAAATGTGATCACCTGGAATTCTCTTCTGTTAACTTATTAGTGCATATTGAACTTTTCTTTATGCTTCACCCATAACATGCTGTAAGCCTTTTTACTGTCAGCAGAGATAAATTTCCACTCACATCTTTTTTAGCTATTTTATGGTTTCATTTTTGCTTTATTTCCCATTTTGCTATATGCAATGGACTGCATGTTTGTGCTCCCAATTCATGTGTAGAAGCTCAAAATGACTGAATTCAGAGACAGGGACTGCGAGAAGACAATAATGGTTAAATGAGGTCATAAGGGTGGGGCTCTAATTCCAAGGGATTATGTCCTTATAAGGAGAGGAAGAGACACCAGAGCTCTCTCTCTCTCTTTCTGTCAGGTGATGACCCATAGGTCATCTACAAGCCAGAAGAGAGCCCTCACCAGAAATGGATAGACCAGCACCTTGATTTTGACATACAGCCTCCAGAACTGTGAGAAATAAACTTCCAGTCTGCAATATTTTGTTATAGCAGCCCAAGAAAACCAATACATTACTTTTGTCATTATTTTTATGATTAGCTGTTTTGCAGAATCATAAATTCAATAAGCCTTTCACTGTTCCATGGATTTTTTTGACAACTTTTTAATGTAGTGTACTTTCATCTATAATAGAATGCATTCTGGACTTTTAAACTTATTTCTGTACCTCCTTCAATTTTTACAACTTTTTAACATATTTTAAAGTCTGGTGGCCTAAGCCTCTTCCATCATTGCTCCCCAACTATTCAGCTTCTTTTTCAAGTATTTCTGGGATATTCCTCCAAACAAACTTTAGAATAATGTCATTATATTATAATTGGGATTGTTTTCTAATTACAAATAATTATGCAGTAAATAAATCTAAAATATTGAGTTTGTCTATCCAGAAATAAGTATTTCTTGATTGAACTTTTCCTGTTTTTTTTTCCTGAATCACAGAAAGTTTTGAGGTTTTCATCTCATTAATTATATTTCTTGCTAAATTGTTTCCTTTGTATTTTGTATTTTTACTGCAATTGTGAATAAGACACCCCCCCCCCAAAGGTATTGTCATTAGATTTTATTATGGTTTACTTAGATTTTAAAATCTCAGATCTTAACTTTCAAATATTTAAATAAAAAATCATCTCCAGCTTAATGTTCTAGCAGCAACCTATGAGGATTAGAATAGCTGCTGAAACTGGAAGCATTATTTTTACACAGATCCTTTTACGTGCTTGTTAAATTTGCTCTTCCAAGAGACTGCATTTTGCATTTGACCTCCTATAGGTATACATAGTGTAGTCATGTATATTCTCTTTCTGGCATTACTTCTATCAATTTTGGAGAAGTAATCTAGAGGATAATCAAAGAGAATCTAAGAAAGAAAGTCCTATTCTTAGGGCAATGATATAATTTATCATTTAAAGTGGAAAATTTGTGAGGGAAACAAAGAGCATTATTAAAAATTTTGCTAGAACAACAAACATAGAACAAGGTCATCCCAAGCAAACCAGAATGGACCTACCTATGGCCTATTGGTGCTATAAGTGGATCTTAACCTTGAACATCTCAGCAAAGCCCTTCTTAATGATGGTGATCTACTGAAAATTCAAAGTGGTATCGACCCTGTGGTTTGTGCCTTACTAGTGCTCCTTCTGGGCCTATTTTCACTCAGATCTAGTTCTCTTCTTTCCCCTGCTACTGCACTGCACACTCCCATATCACCTGGCTTCTGACTGGGTTAGACTCACGGAAGATACAGACAGAAGAAATTCAAGGACAGGAAAAGAAGGACTCCAGGATATTTCCAGTCCTCTTCAGCCTCAGGTGGCAGCTCTGGCAGGGACTGCATTCTCTGAATTGCTCCAGTTCCTGCCAGAAAGGTCTATAAAAGCCTATCTTTTCTAATTGTCTTTAGCAAGAAGATTGGTGTAATTGACTTATGGTGGTTGCCATGGATTGAATTGTGTCCCTCAAAGTCCACGTATTAAAAACTTAACCACCTCTGTGACAGTGTTAAAGGAGTGGGAAATCCTATTATGGTAATTGAAAAGTGGAGCCTTAAAGAGATGATTGTGAGGACCATGCCCAAGTAAATGGATTAATGCATTAATGGCTTAATGGTGGTCATGGGCATGGTTCTGAGGGCTTTAAAAGGGGAAGTGAGGAATTAGCTCTCTCCGCTTCCACCATCAACCATGTGACACGCCGCTTTGCTGTGAAGAGTCACTATGATAGAGACCCTAGCCAGAGAATGGCCACCTTTGGGGTAACTAGGACCACGCAGAAAATTTTGGTTAGCCATTAACTTAGGAAATGATAATCATCAATTCCTTAAGGTTAGCAGAGGAAATGAGAAACTATATGGCTGAAACTTCCTGGAGATGAAATCATGCCCCAAAAGTATCCTTCTCAAAATTTTATTTCTGTTTGTCTCCCATTACACCCTCTTATATTGATTTACTTTAGATGTTGTACACTTACAATTAATTAAAGATTGAAATTGTTTTCTGTTTTTTCTTACCTACCTAACCAACTGCCACCAGAGGAAATCCAAAAGAAAGGAAAATCACCTTAGTTGATTATAGCTGATTATTAACTCACTTTCTTGCTTAAAGAAAAATTGCACCCACATTAGTTAGAAGTACGAGTCAGGTATTTTCATGTTCCGGTGATGCACAACTGAGGTTACTGTCTTTGAGCTCTCCCTAGGAGATAAGGATTGCAACCCTGAAATAACATTGAGGACTTGAAGCTGACCAGTCTGCCAACTGCAGACTTCATGACACCAAAGCCCCTAGTCCATTATGGGACCCTGACATCTGACTCAGAGCCTTTGCTGATCCTGTGACCAGCCTCCCCTTTTTCCTGCAGGACAAAACCCTTACCTCACCTTCCCACTTCTTCCCCTTCATAAACCCCACAACAGGTATCAGAAGGTGGGGTGACTTTAGCTTGATCATCCCCCAGATGCTGGTTATCTGAATAAAACTTCCAATCCTTGCACCAACTTTTAGACTTTTGAGTCATTTGTTTGGAGCAAGAGGGCAGGTCAAGCCTGGTTGCCAGTAACAACTACCCACCAATAAGGCTCTCACCAGATATGTTCCCTGGACCTTGGATTTCCCAACCTCCAAAACCATAAGCAATAAATATTGTTTCTCTACAAATTACACAGTTTCAGGTACCTCTGTTGTAGCAAAACAAAAAAGGACTAATACAGTGGTATTATCAGAAAAGGGAGAAGCTACTTTTGGAACAGTAGTTTTATTTTCATTCAAGTGCTGGAAAATAAGGAGCCTTCTTCACTGGGATGTTTTTATTTACCTTAACAAAAATAATCCAAGTTCTTTATGGAAAGAATACAAAATATAAGTCATCAAAAAGGAGAGTCATAGAGTATATTCTTTTCCATATTTTTTCTCATATCGTAACAAGCATCTTTTCCCACCTAAACATACAGATGTAACTTATCAGTTTCAATATCTGGAAATTAATTTATTAAAGGGTGCTCCATTATATATTCAATTATATATTTAATTTCCATTACAGTGCTTAACATTTTTCACTTTTCCCCATTACATATAATACCATGATAAACACATGCTGTGATCAACATATATAATTATTAAGTACCTGTAAAATTATTTATTTACAATGAATTCCTGATAGTAGACGTTGTAACACAAAAGTCATATGAGTTTTTAAGGCTTTTCATTCCCATTGCTAATTATTCTCCAGAAAATGTAGGCCCATTTTTATTACCACCATCAGTAAATGAAAATGTTTTAACCTCATCCCTTGCTGACACTCAATATTATCATTCTTTTCCCTTTAGTTCATTGAAAACATGTAAAAATGGTTTCCATTGTCTATTTTTTAAATTATTTTATTACTAGTAAAGTATTTACTGAAAGTAGGTTAATTGGCCATGTTTCTTCTTTTACTATTTGTGTATAAATGTTCCCAGACCATATTCACTATAAAGTCATTAATGATGCTCATGTTTTTATTTTATAGTTGTCATAGCTAATTATATCTTTGGTTGTCATATGTCTGAAATATATTGTTCCCAATTTGTCATTTGCCTTTCAAGTATGATTTTAGCCTTTTATGGTAAACAGAGATTTTTATTTTTATATCAATAGTTAATGACGGTTTCCGCAACCTAGAGCTAACAGTTCTACTTGCCATCTTTATAGGCTTGGGCGAGGTAAACACCTAAACTCGAATTTTCTTATCTGTAAACTAAGGAAGATAAAAGCGCCTTTCTCATAGAATCATTATTGGAATTAACTGTATTATATGTAAATTAGATCTAAAATGTAAATTTTTTATAAAGCCTGGCACATAGTAAGCCCTCAATGTATTCAAATATAGTATTGTCTACCTCAAAGTTTTCATTTTTATATTATCTCTGATGCCTAGAATAGCTCAAGTTTCTCTGCATATAACCAAGTCTGTTTTTCTACTATTAAATGCTCTCACTTGCTCCAGTGTGGATTTAATCAAGTTCTTTCATTGTTAATTTTCTAGCATTCTTCTTTACTCACTCATTTCTTCATTCTCTAATTCTCTTAACTTTTTATTTTCCCTTTTTTGCTCTTCATGTTTATTATACTGCTGTTATTAAATTTTCCTGAGACTATAAAAATATTTCTTCTGTTTTTTGCAATAGATTGTTTTCAAAGGCATTTACTTCTTGTTGGTTTGAAGGGTAAGATAGTATTTTATTTCCCTTATATAGTATTTATCCTCTCAGCCCCAAATTTTTAGTTGCTTTGTTTTCTTTCTTTACATTTTTTCTTTTTTTTTTTTTTTTTTTTCCTTTTTGTATTTTTTACTGACCGGTAACGGGATCGCAACCCTCAGTGTTGCGCCCGCACCGCGCTCAGCCAGTGAGCGGGAACCGGTCTCCACATGGGATCCAAACCCTCGGCGGGAACGCCGCCACACTCAAGCGGCGCCGCGCTCCCAAGCGGCGCACTCTCCAGTGCGCCACCGGGCCAGCCCTTTACATTTTTTCTTGAATAAAGTAAGCTCTGCCCAAACTAAAAACTTGTGTTTTCTTTTTTTTTTCTCTTGTCTCTCCTTCCTATGTCTTGGGGTGTTGACTGAATCTTTTTCTCAATTCTATAGCTAGGGAGCTGGACAACTCTCTGTTTCTAGAAGATCAGCTTCTAATGCAACGCTGGTTTGTCTCATATCTTCTATATCTATTACCTGGTTCTCTGATTTTATAAACTGATGATTTTTTTTTTTAAATTCTAGGCAAACTATTACCAGGTTTTTTCCTGTTTCTATCACACCAACACTATTTTAGTTTTTGAAACTTCACTTTCCTGGATACAACATACAACTGGTCATGTCCATTCCCACTCTTAGTTTCCATATTTAGATTTAGGATTTTGACACAGAAGAAAGATAAGAGAAGGAATAAAAGAGGGAAGGAAGAAAACAAATTTCAAAAATTATTTATAAGCCCCTAAGTTTAAAAGAGCAACAGGGGAGAAGCCTCAACTGCATTTTCTCCCAACTTCATGCTAAAATTACAAACAAAACACAGAAAACAAACAAACAAAATAGTCACACGTCTAATAAAAACAGAGATACAGTGATGAGTCAGAACATTTTTTACTCTGACAAGGAGAAGAGGGCTTTATGAAAGCATAGACATCTTAATGAGGGGATCCATAGCAGAAAGTGTCAAAGTGGAATGAGATGCAGGGCAGAGGGGAAAGCTGTGGATGCAGAAAGAGGACCAAGGGACATCAAAGAAAGGCAAGTGTGGTCTCTGTCATTGCTTTACTCCAGAGATTTATACACAGAGATTTTAATATCCTTCAAGTTTTAAGTAGTGTCTGACTCAGCCTAACATTTAAAGTTCTCTGAAAACTGGATTTATTGATACCAAAATGTAACGTTATGTGTGTGGGGGTGGGTGTGGGTGTGTGTGTATGTAATGAGCAACATAAATACCTTAATAGAGAATGTGGTCTGAGGACATTCACTGGTAAATCATAAAAGAAGGAACATGACCAATTAACATACTTTTAGTAAATCCCCTATTTTTGTTTATTTATATTATGAGTATGGAAAAATCAGCCCTCTATAAGAAATTGGTGTGATAATTCCAGCAGCAGTAGATTGAATATGAGTGTGTCTTTTAACCTGAAATCTTAAGATATATAACAAGAAGTTGTACCTGACCCTTTGACAATAAACCTTTTCAAGCATGCTTAGAAAGCAAAGCTCATATTCGGGTCAAATTTATACACACACATACACACGTGCACGCACACCTCAATTTGTTTCTCTTTGAAATTATTTCCACAATTGAGCCCTATAAAGGTATCAATTTCTCAAGTTGTATGTGACTCAAATAAACTTTCCCCCTTGAAATTGGAGGTCCCAGGCATCTTTTTAACAGTCATTCTCCAAAGAGAAATGCCAACTATTCTGGGTTGCCAGGTACTTTGAAGTTATTTTTCTTAAATGTAGTATAGAGGGCACAGGCGAATAAGAGGAGATTTTAAAATCTATCTTAAACATCCAATTCTTTAAGCTCTGTTCTGGTTCCTCATCTTCTAACTAGGACTGTCCCCTGCAAGTGAAGCAGGCTTTCATCTAATTCTAGCTGAAACTTGACAGTCTCATTAGTTTTTGATGACATTTCCTGTTCCTTCCATCACTGAGGCCTTTTGCATGACAGACACTGTCTGGCTGAGGCCCTGAAGTTTTCTTCAGAACTTCAACCCTCTGGTTTCCAGATGGGAATTCTTTTATATGCACATCAGCTCTCTGCTCAATTGATCTGTTTGAGGTATTTCTTTTGTCCTGTTTAACAATTTTCATGCTCAGTATCATTACTGCTACTCCCTGGAAATAATCTCTCCTATTGTCCCACATTCTGCACTGTTGGGCTCTGCAATGAATTAGATAGAAGAGAGGAAGGGGACAAAGCCTCCCTCCAGGACTCACATGATTTCAGAGACATTTCTGGGAAAGACTGTGAGAATGAATTTCAATAGCTTCTCCATCCTCCTTCTCTTGCTCCCTACCTGAGGTTTTGTGATTCTTCTGTACAAGTGCTTTAGGGACACATTCAAAGTTCCAAAAGAAGGAATTAGGAACTCACAAGCAGATTAGCTAGGCAGTTATGACTGAATGCATTCAAAGCAGCTGAGACGTCAGCTGGGTCTGCAGGCATTTGAAACCTTCACTAGGGCTGGAGGGTCTACTTCAAAGGTGGCTCAAACATGGCTGGTAAGTTAGTGCTAGCTCTTGGTGAGAGGCCTCAGTTCCTTTCCATGTGGGTCTCTACACTGGGCTACTTGAGAGTCCTCATGACATAATGATGGCTTCCCCTGAATGGACAATCCCAGAGATCAAGGTCACCACAGTGACTTTTATGATACTGGGAGAAAGTTGCAATTCCATTTATGACCTAGCATCCAAAATCTCACATCATCACTTCCATAATTCTTTTGATCACATGGACCAGATATCACAGTGTGGGAGGGAAGTACACAAGGGCATAAATACCAGCAGGTGAGGATCACTGGATTTTGGAGCTGGCTGCTTCCATTATCTAGCACTGGTTCTAGCATATAGAAGTCTTTATCAAATAATAGTTTCTTTAATTAACATAAAATTATTTTGTAAATAACAAGAGTCTATGATACACATCTAACTAGTTTTTCATTTGTTCTTCTTGTAAATGTTCCATCTTTTATAACACCACAAAATGAATGTTCCTAAAACAATTGATTTCATTTTTTCCATCAAACCATAGTCTGAAACCCTCAATGGCAAGTCACCAGTTTTTAGCTGTCAGATGTTGTCAAGTTTAGAAAGATTTCTACGAAGTGCCTGTTAAATATAAGCCTTGTATTTTATTCAGTTACATAAAATGTAACTTTGAAGATAGTTGGCTTTTTAGCACAAAATTATTTTTAGAAAAAGATTAAAGCAAAAGCGACTAAATAAACAAGGTGGATACTCTATCATAATACATCTAACCATAAGAATTTCTAGAAAAGACTCAAATAATTGCTGTGCAAATCGAGGAGAGAAAAGACTTATTTATATAATACAAAGATCATACACATTATTTGCACCAGCTTTTAATTTTTACTTCACTCTTTATTTGCTCTATTAAAGGGAAGAATTAGAACAGATTATCTAGAATTGTACATGTACGGTATACACACACACATGTACATGCATATATATAATTCAAAGTTAACTCAAGAATGGGTATATTTCTATACTATAATATGTGGTATCAGATGTTCTGAAATTTTATTTTCAAGTACTTCAAGTATTTTCCTTCAACAAAGTCAGTTTCAAGGCTTTCCTCCTCCATGCAGTCTTCCATGATCACTCGTGCCTAAGGTAATGCCCCTTGCTGGAAGCTCCAATTGCCCATTCTATTTGTACCACCGATGAGTATGTGACACTCAATGCATTGCATTGACAACTGTTTCTTTCATGTGTAAGCTACTTTAGTTTGTACAGTGGTGATTTTTCTTAAATTATTTTCTATTTATGAAATGAGTTGAAAAGAGTAAAGGTCTTGGCACATACTAGGAGATCAATTAATGCAAGTCCTCTCTCCTTCTAATGCATTTCCTGCCTAGACCTCCAGATGTGGCGCCATATGCATCACAAATGCAGATTAAATGTTCATGGTCTGATCAGAAAGCACAACATGACAGTGTCTATTTGGGCATATTATATTACACACTGTATAAATGAAATCATCATGTACAATATTCACATTAGCCCACAGTTTTCAAAACAATCAATCTTGCCTCAGAAAGTTAATGAGGGGCAGAAAGGGAATAGGTGTGCTCTCTCTCCAACCAGACTGATGTTTACATTCCATATACAACACATGACTTGCACAGATCCCAAGGTGGGACTTACTATTATGAGACCCACTGAGACACGTGGTTAGAGAAGCTGGCAAATTTAAGACCTATTCTCCAACCATGGGTGGGAACAAAGCAAACATAGATATTGACCACGCAACTTTGAAAAAAAAAAGAAAATGATTTATTTATTTTTCCCCCTTCCTTCTTTCTACAAACATGATCCTCTAGGACAAAGTCCTGAAGTGTAAGCCCATGAATCCCATCATGCTGAAGATTTACTTTAGTTTGTACAGTGGTGATTTTTCTTTAAATTAAAACATCATTTAACAATAGAGGGAATCACATAAAAGTCTCACATTCAGTTTCTCTAAAAACTCTGTAGATCTATTAACATGGGCTCTCATACCTGCATGGTGATCATAGGATTGAGCAATGCAGATACTGCCCTTACCAGAAGAAGGCTTATATAAAAATAGCTGACAATGTAAGTTTCTCCAAGCTCATTCATGTTGTTGCAAATGGGAGAATTTCATATTTTTTATGGCTGGGTAGCATTCCATGGTGTATATATACCACAGTTTCCTTATCCAATCATCCATCGATGGGCATTTAGATTGCTTCCATATCATGGCTATTATGAACAGAGCTCCGATGAACATAAAAGTGCAGGTATCCCTTTGACATGATGATTTCCATTCCTTTGAGTATATACCCAGAAGTGGGATTGCTGGATCATATGGAAGATCTATCTGTAGTTGTTTGAGAAACCTCCATAATGTTTTCCATAGTGGTTGTACTAATTTACAGTCCCACCAACAGTATACAAGTGTTCCCTTTTCTCCACACCCTCGCCAGCATTTGTTACTCTCATTCTTTTTGATTATAGCCAGTCTAACTGGGGTGAGAAGATATCTCAATGTGGTTTTAATTTACATTTCCCTGATAACTAGTGATACTGAGCATTTTTTCATGTACCTATTGGCCTTTATTTGTATGTCTTCCTTTGAAAAATGTCTACTCAGCTCCTTTGCCCATTTTTTAATTGGATTATTTGGTTTTTTAATGTATAATTGCTTGAGTTCCTTGTATATTATGGCTATTAATCCCTTTCAGATGCATAGTTAGCAAAAATTTTCTCCCACTCTGTAGGTTGTCATTTCACTCTGTTGATTGTTTCCTTTGTTGTGCAGACGCTTTTTAGTTTGATATAGTCCCATTTGTTTATTTTTTTCTTTTGTTGCTTGTGCTTTCGGGCTCATGTTCATAAAGTCTGTGCCCAGACCTAGTTCCTGAAGTGTTTCACCTATATTTCCCCTTAGCAATTTTACAGTTTCAGGTCTTATACTTAAGTCTTTAATCCATTTTGAGTTGAATTCAGGATATGGTGAGAGATGCATGTCTAGTTTCATTCTTCTACATATGAATATCCCAGATTCTCAGCATGATTTATTGAAGAGGCAGTCTTTTCCCCAATGCATGTTTTTGTTCCCTCTGTCAAATGTCAGATGGCTGTAAGCCTGAGAGGTGATCTCTGGGTTCTCTATTCTGCTTGACTGGTACGAGTGTCTATTTTTATGCCTGTACCATGCTGTTTTGGTTATATAGCTTTGTAGTATAAGTTGAAGTCAGGTAGTGTAATACATTCAGCTTAATGTTTTTTGCTTAGGATTGCTTTGGCTATTTGGGGTCTTTTGTTTTTCCATATGAATGTTAGGATTGTTTTTCTATTTCTTTTTTAAAATTTATCAATATACAATGTAGTTGATTTTCATGTCCCTTTACCAATTCCTCCTTTTCCACTCTCCCTATCCTCCCTTCCCCCAATCAACATCATATCTATTCACTTGCTTTAACAAGTTCAAGGAATTGTTGTGATTGCTGTGTCTTCTTCCCCCTGCCCTGTTTGTTTGTATATTTATTTATTTTTATTCGCTCCCACAAATAAGTGAGAACATGTGGTATTTCTCTTTCTGTGCCTGGCTTATTTCACTTAATATAATTTTCTCTAAGTCCATCTGTATTGCTGCAAATGGTAATATTTCATTTTTTTTAAATAACAGAGTAGTATTCCATTATGTAGATACACCATATTTATTAATCCACTCATCCAATTATGGGCATTTAGACTGGTTCCAACTCTTGGCTATTGTAAATAGTGCTGCAATAAACATGGGAGTACAGGTATCCACTTGACATGATGATTTCCATTCCTCTGGGTATATACCCAGCAGTGGAATAGTTGGGTCATACAGTAGATCTATCTGAAATTGTTTGAAGTACCTCCATATCATTTTCCTTAAAGGTTGCACAATTTTGCAGTCCCACCAACAGTTATGGGGGTTCCTTTTTCTCTGCATCCTTGTCAGCATTTATTATTCTCTATCTTTTGGATATTAGGCATCCTAACTGGAGTGAGATGGTATCACAAAGTGGTTTTGATTTGCATTTTCTGAGTGCTGAGTGATGTTGAGGATTTTTTCATGTGTTTGTTGGCCATTCATATATCTTCCTTTGAGAAATGTCTATTCCGCTCCTTTGCCCATTTTTTAAATTGGGTTACTTGTTTTTTATGCTGTTAAGTTGTTTGAGTTCCCTGTATATTCTGGATATTAATCCTTTGTCAGATGTATATTTTGCAAATATTTTCTCTTACTTTGTTGGTTGTCTTTTTTCTCTGTTAATTGTTTTTTTTGTTGTTGTTGTTTGTTTGTTTGTTTATTGCTGGGCAAAAGCTTTTTAGTTTGATATAATCCCATTTCTTTATCTTTCCTTTGGTTGTCTGTGCTTTGGGGGTTGTATTCCTAAAGTCTGTACCCAATCCTACTTCCTAGAGTGTTTCCCCTATGTTTTCTTTAAGTAGTTTTATTGTTTCAGGATGTATATTCAATTTTTTAACCCATTTTGAGTTGATTTAGGTATATGGTGAGAGGTACAAGTCTAGTTTCATTCTCTTACATATGATTGTCCAAATTTCTCAGCACCATTTACTGAAGAGGAAGTCTCTTCCCCAGTGTGTAGGCATGGTGTCTTTCTGGAAGATCAGATGGTTGTAGGTTTTTGGGTTGATTTCATGCCAGGGATGCAAGGTTGGTTCAATATATGCAAATCAATAAATGTGATACACCACATCAACAAAATCAAAGATAAAAACCATATGATCATCTCTATACATAATATAAAAGCATTTACAAAATTCAATATTCTATCATGATAAAGACTCTCTAGAAATTGGATATAGAAGGAAATTATCTCAACAAAATTAAAATATGACAAACCCACTGCCAATAGCATTCTGAATGGGGAAAAGTTGAAACATTTTCCCTAAAGATCAGGAACAAGACAAGGATGCCCATTCTTGCCACTCCTATTCAACATAGAGTTGGAAGTACTTACTAGCCAGAGCAATCAGGGAAGAACATAAAGGGCATCCAGATTGGAAAAGATGAAGTCAGACTGTCTGTTTGCAGATGATACGAGCCTATATATAGAACAGCTTAAAGACTCTACAAAAAAATTCTTAGAGTTGATAAATGATTTCAGTGAAGTTGCAGGATACAAAATCAACCCACAAAAATCAGTAGTATTTTTATACTCTAACAATGAACTAGCTGAAAAAGAAATCAAGAAAGCTATCCCATTTACAATAGTCACAAAAAAGAGAAAAACCTAGGAATAAATTTAATGAAAGATGTGAAAAATCTCTACTACAATAAGAACTACAAACCACTGTTGAGAGAAATTAAAGTGGACACAAGAAGATGAAAAGATATTCCATGTTCTTGGATTAAAATAATTAACATTGTAAAAATGTCCATACTTCCCAAAGTAATCTACAAATTCAATACAATCCCCATCAAAATTGTCTGTATCTTTTAAGTGGGGAATTTAGCCCATTTACCTTCAGAATTGTTATTGAAAGGTATTGCCTTATTCCTGCTGTTTCATTAATTTCTCTATGGTTGTTATATATTTCTTATGTTCCTTTCTTTCCCCTTTATTGTTTATCTTTGCCATTGGGTGTTTTTTTGTAGTAATAAAATACATTTTCTTTCTCTTTCTCATTTGAATATCTGTTCTACTAGCAGTTTTTATTCTTTCTCATGTATTTATGGTGACCTGTATTTCTCTTTGATTCCAAATGTAGGAGTCCCTCAAGGATTTATTGAAGGGCGAGTCTCATGGTGTGAATTCTCAGTTTTTGTTTGTCTGGGAAAGATACTATTTCTCCCTCATTTCTGAAGAAAAGCTTTGCTGAATATAATACTCTTGGTTGGCAATTTTTTTCTTTTAGCACTTTGAATATGTCATCCCATTCTCTCCTGGTTCATAGGATTTCTGATGAGAAGTCTGCTGTTAGCCTGATGGAGACCCCCTCATAGGTGATTTGACATTTTTGTCTTTCTGTTTTTAGAACTCTTTCTTTGTTTTTGACTTTTGATAATTTTGCTATGATGTGCTTCAAGGAGGTCCTTTTTGGGTTGAATCTGTTTGGTGATCTTCACACTTCCTGGGTCTGTAAGACCATCTCTCTCTCAATATAAGGGAAATTTTCAGCTATTATTTTATTAAATAGGCTTTAATGCCTTTTCCTTTCTCTTCCCTTTCCTGTACACCTATAATATGTATGTTTGTGTGTTTAAGATTATTAGAAAGCTTTTGCAGGTTTTCTTCATTCTTTAAAATTCTTTTTTCTTTTTTTTCTTTTTATTCAGTCCATATATATCAATTCAAAAAGCCTGTCTTCTAGTTCAGAAATTCTTTCTTCTGCTTGTTCTAGCCTGTTTATGCTCTTGGATGTATTTTTTATTTCTTTGAATAAATTCTTCAGTTCCAGGACTTCTGCTTGATTTTCTACAAATTACCTGTATCACTTTGTTGAATTTCTCATACATATCATTAAATTTCTTTCTGACTTCATTGTGATTTCTGTCTATTTTTTTATCCATCATTTTGAGTTCCCTTAGTATTATCCTTTGGAATTCTTCCTTAGGCAATTCATCTATTTCCTGTATTATGCAGTCTTGTATTGGAGAACTATAATCTTCTGGGGGAATCAAGCTTCCCTGTTTTTTCTTGCTTCTCATCTCTCTGCATTGACACCTGGGTGGTGTAGTAACTTCTTTTAATTCTAGGAGTCACTTCTAAAGGGGGGAGGCTTTTTTCTGTAGAAGTATTCTATACTGGCAGTTGGGCTGGGCATTTTAAGTTTGGATCTAGGTGAGTACAGTAGTTCAGCCTTTGTGTGACTTCTTAAATGGTATTCAATCTTAGAGTTGTTGGTAAGTGTCTTTGTGGCCTAAGCAGAGGGGCCCTAGGCAGTTTCTTGTTGGGGTAGGTGATCTGCTGTCAGTCAGTGGGTAGGTCTATACTATTGCAGCTGTTCTTGGTAGGTCTGTAGAGTGCCCCTGGCTCAGCTGTTGAGCCTAGAGCAAGCCTGTGTTGATGCTGCTGGACCCAGCGACTATCTAGAGATGTGCCTTAGTGAGGAAAAGCTGCTACCCAATCAGCTGTTGGTTTGGAAATAGGTATACACAGTTGTCACAGGGCATGACAGCTGTGAAGGTGTCCTCATGATCAGCTGTTGAGCCTGATGCAAGCATGGAAGAATATAGCTGAGGCCAGAAGCTCTGCAGAGGCCTACCTTGGGGAAGCAGAAAACTTACTTGGTCCACTGTTGGTCTGGGAACAGATATACACGGAGCAACATGTCATGGGAGTTCTGTAGAGGGCCCCTGGTTCAGCTGTTGAGCCAGGAGCAAGTCTCTGTGAATGATGCAGGGCCCAGCAGCCCTCTGGAGGCTTGCAATAGGAAGGGAAAGCTGCTACCCAATTGCTGTTGAGCCCGATATGAGCCTGCAAGGGTGCAGGCAAGCCCAGCAGCACTATAGAGGCCTGTCTTAGGGGCAGCGTGCTGTATATGTTCAGAAATTGGTTTCTCAGTACTTCTGTCTGAGCTAGGCTCTAGGAAGCCTGTGCTTTGGTGCAAGTGAACATGGCAGAATGCAGGCAGGGCCACAGACAAAGGGACTCAGGCTTGCTGGGTGCAGCACTGGGGTCTAAGCTCCAAACAGATGGGATGCCAGCACCGAGGTGAATATGTGGACAGTCCTGATGGGAGGCAGGACCTCCTCTGGACTAGTCATGGGCTGCGCAGGCAGCCATTGGCTTAGCCCCCATAGACTGTGCAAGATGAACTGAGAATGTAGGGAGATGCTGCGCTTCAGCAGATTTTCCACTCAGCCACTCTGCCTGCTTAGAGGGGGCATGGGTGCTGAGTGAGTTTAGATGCTAGGGTTTCAGTCACTCTGTCAGTCCCAGGCTCCAGGCATCCTGTGCCCCAACTCTGCTGGTGCCCAAGTGCATACCACAGAATGAAGGGAGTGCTTTCAGACAAAGGGACCCAGGCTGGCTGTATCCAGCACTGGGTTCCAGATTCCAAATAGCTAGGATGCCAGTTCCCAGGCAAACATGGAGGGTCACAGTGGGAAGCAGGTTCTCCTCTGTGCTAGTCATGAATTACGTGGGCACCTTTGGGCTCAGCCCCCTTGGGAGGCTGACTGTGAATGTGGGGAACAGCCATGCTCCTGTGTATTTTCCATTTTCCATTCAGCAGGTCTGCCTGCTCACCCGGAGTGGAGAGCAAGTGCCAAGCAAGTTCAGACGTGGGTTCTAAAAGGACCGGGGGAACTCACCCGAGGAAGGGATCACTGGTGTATGTGGTAGTGGTGATAATAGCTGAGGTCTTTTCCAGCCTAACTTCTCTCCACCTGGTTCCAGGCTGGTCTCTGTGGTGGGGCTTAGGCTGGATGCCCTGTTTTGCTCTCTGTAGTACTATTCCCTTCTTCCATGCTTCACAAGAATCTCCTTACTCTCCTGGTGCTCTGCACCATGCTTCCTCATGTTCCAGTCAAAATATATTTGTTTGTCTATTGTTTTGGTCTCCTTTTATGGGGAAGTGACTAGCACCAGACCTCTTTAGTTTGCCATCTTAGAAAAAATTACAAGTGTACTTTATTTAATTGACACCTCAGGACAACTCTGTAAGATGAATTAGGGCATTCATTGTTCTTATTTTATAATATCTAACATATTTATTAAATAATTACTAACGTTAAGAATTAGACCAAACACTTAAGATGTATAATATAATTAATCCCCAGAATAACCTTATGTAATACATTCTGTTGTTATTCCTATTTTATCCAGGAGATAATTCAGGAATAGAGAGGATAAGTAATTGACTAAGAACACACTGTATATGAGGCGAAGGCCGAATCACGTTCAATTTGTCTGACTCTAGAGCCTGTACTCTTAACAATTATTATGAGACATCTAAGGTTGGGTGCATAAGAGTACACACCACCTTAGTGAAAGTACGGTTGACAGACTTGGCTTGTTTTCATAGAGTCTTAGGAAATTTTTGTTTGTTTTGTTTTGTGGTATGTGTATGTGTGTGGGTTTAAGTGTGCTTACATGTGTATGTGCATGTGTTTGATTAGACAATAAAAATACAGATATTTAATAGGAAACTTTAATTGGAACTAGTTTACTTAGCCAACCCAAACACCTTCAGTTTTCTCAAAATGACATCGGAGTATTGATAATAAGGTGATATTTTCTCTAGCATTTATTTCAAACCAGGCACATTGCTGAGGTATTTAATACTTTGAACCACCCTAGAGAAGTAAGGTGATATCATGCACAATTTCTGGGTGAAAAACTGAGGTTCAGAGAGCTTCCAAGACAGGGAGCTGTTAAGTAACAGCATCACTATCTGAACTCAAGTCTTCCAGAGGAAAAGACCATGCTTTTACTACCCAATAATGTTACCATTAAACAAATCCAATTAAAATTTAGTTCCCTACCTATCCTTCCAGAAAGAGTACACATTTTCCTCAACAGACTACTCCAATGTAAACAAACTCTCACATTAACTAATCCCCTTTACATTTTAGTGAAGAACGTAATATTACAATATAAGTAATATATCTTCTTTGATTTAAGTGAAGACTTAGAAATGCTAGCTTTTTCTGTCTATGAAACAAACTTCCATTCTTCACATTATTGATCAGCACTGAATTTTTTAACTTGTTTAATGTAGCACCAAATTTGGGTAGAAGAAACACTCAAGTAAGGTATCAGTGTTGTTGTAGTTGACTGTGATCCAGGCAGTCTTAGGTTAAAAACCCATCTTCAAATATTTTAATTTTCTTCCAGAAAGATGATTGACTAGAGATGGCCAGCTCTTGCATCTACTGCAAAGAAAAGTCCAAAGCAACAAATAGTCACATGTAGAGTACAGTATCTAGGAGAAAAGAATGGAATGCAGCTAAAAAGTGAGGAAAACCCCCCAAGATCTGGAAACACAAGACAACAACATAGAAACACAGGGAAAACAATTGACAGAACCAACACAGATACAGAGAAAGCATGCACTGAGATAAGGTAGGCAGGGGAGCCAGCAACCAGTACTTCCACCACGGCCACCTGCAAATCAGCCTGCAAAGTGACCATGTGGCCCTCATGGACAGAGAGCCCAGTGTGTGTAGCAGCCAAGAGCCCACGTGACAGTATTTCTCCCAAGGGGAATTACACACAGAGTCATCCCCACCTCCCTCAGTCCTGGGCCATCCCTGGATGTCGCCATTCTAGAGTAGAAGCCATGGGAACTCACAACCCACAGGCCCTGAACACCCCAGCAGAGAGTGTTAGAGGAGTGCACTGGCTTCCTGAATACAAACCCTTCTTACCCCCTCAGAGCCTACCCAAGTCAACACACTCCCCGACAGTGGACAGTGAGCACGGACTGAGCTGCTCTCTTGTTCTGGTTGTCTGGATCCACACCCTCTTTCCCTGGGATCTCAGAGTTCCACATAACATAGGGAAACTGCCAGCATCAACATAGTGTGGGGGGAGCATGCTGGACACTAGGATCCATGCCCACCTTCCCCCAGAAGCTCAGATCCTTGCCTGACTAAGCACCCCTGCACTGGTCACATAGATCCATGTCCTCCCTCCTTGAGAGCTCAGAGGTTTGTTCGACACAACGAGCCCACAAACACCAACACACATGTGCAAGTCCCTTAGATCCATGTGCAACTTCCCTGGGATCCCAGAGTCCTTCCTGACACTGCAGCCTGCCAGCATCAGCAGAGAAAGCTTAGGGAGCAAGCCAGCACTTACTACCACACTCATCAAGAACCAAAACTACAGTGCCCAACTTGACTATCAATAGAGAACACTTCTGTGAGTAAAGAGTCTCTTCCCTAAAAACTACTCCAAAAATTAAAAGAAGCAACTACACCACCAGATTCCAGACATCAACAAAGATATTCAAGAAGCATGATAAAATACAAGGGAATATTACTCCCCCAAATGAGGACTACAATTCTCCAATACCAGACCTCAAACAGCAGGAAACTGGTGAGTCACCTGAGGAGGAATCCCAATCAGCAATATTAAGGAAACTCAACATAATTTGAGAAGAAATAGATAGAAATCACAATAAAGTAAAAAAAAAAAAATCAGTCCAGGTCATGTATTAGAAATTCAACAGAGAGATAAAAACAAACAAACAAAAAAACCCAAGCAGAAATCCTTGAATTAAAGAATTCATGCAATGAAATAAAAAAATACAACTAAGAGTATAAGAAATAGGCTAGAACAAGTGAAAGAATTTCAGGTTGAAGTTTACATTACTGATTTGAGATTTTTTTTTTAATTTTTAATATAGGTGTTTACAAGTATAAATTTTCTTCTAAGTACTGAATGAGCCCTGCATCCTATAAATTTTGATATATTGCACTTTGATTTTTAATCTCAAAGTACTCTCTTACTCTCTGTGATTTTTCTCTTAACCCATTGTTTATTTAGGAGACTGTTATTTAATTTCCACACATTTGTGAATTTTCTAAATTTCCTTCTGTTATTGTGATCAGAGAACACATTTTCCTGTGATGTTAGTGTTTTTATATGCATTAAGACTTGTTTTATGACCCAAAATTAATTAATTAATTAATTAATTAATTAACTAAAAAAATACATGAGAAAAAATAAAAATTGCTAGTAGAACAGATACTCAAATAAGAAAGAGAAAGAAAAGATATCGTATCAGTTCAAAAAATACCAAAGGCAAACAATAAAAATGAAAGGATGGAAGAAAAGAAATATAAAACAAATTTAAAATTTTTAATGAAATAGCAGGAGCAAGGCAATAAATTTCAATAACAATCCTGAATATAAAGGGATTAAATTCCCCACTTAAAACATATAGACTAGCTGAATGGATTAAAAGACTAGACCCAATTATATGCTGCATGCAAGAAACAAATTTCACCAGTAAAGACACACATAGAAAATTAAAGAGGAAACAAAAAAAATTGAAAGAAATTCCATACTCATGGACTGGAAAAAGCAACATTGTGGAAATGTCCATACTACCCAAGTGATCTACAGTTTCAGTGCAATCCCCATGAAAATACCAATGCCATTCTTCACAGAAATAGAAAGAATGATCCTAATATTTATATGGAACAACAAAAGACCCAGAATAGTCAAAGAAATCCTGAGTAAAAAAAAATAATAATAATAAAGCCAGAGGCATTGGACGACCTGACCTCAAATTATACTACAAAGCTATTGTAACCAAACCAGCATGGTACTGACTCAGACTAATGGAACTGAACAGAGGATTCAGAAACCAACCTGTGTACCTACAGCCAACTGATATTCAACAAAATGACCAAGAACAGACAATGGGGAAATGTTGCTTTGCCCCCCATGGATTTGTCACCCCTATTCCCCTGGTTGACAGAGCTGCAAAGGATTACTCAAAGCCCATCTCTTCTGAGCAGTGAGAAGACCTGAAGTGGTTAATCTCCCAGAACCCTCAAGAGTGAGGCATTCCTTCCATTTGGGAAATTAACCAGGAATTGGGGTTCTTTTCCCACATTTATTCTTCAGACCAGGAAGTTACAAGAAAAGAACATAGGTGGTGTTATAGTTTAACAATATAGGCTGGTAAACAAGCCAGATGACAATTTAAATGTGCCACCAACAAAAGCTTGATCTAAAGCATACCTTCTCCCTACAGAATCTTCCCAGTATCTTTACATATCAATCAGTAACTTGTCTGTCTTTGAACCAGCAGCCTTGCTGTGTTTCAACTCTTTATCTTACAACAGAGACTATACGGCCTGGGGAAAATTTCCTGTTTTTTGCTAGGTCAACATTTTATATGTACTTTTAAAAAGTTAGACTAAACCTGAAAGTACAAGAAATTAGGCCCTGTGAAATATATTTGCTTTATAGTATACTCCACAGTGAAAAGACCACCTCTTTAATAAATGGTGCTGGGAGAACTGGAAATCCATAAGTAAAAGAATGAAACTTAACCTGTAATCTTGCCATATATCAAAATCAACTCAAAATGGATAAAAGACTTAAATCTAAGACCTGACATTATAAAAGTCCTAGAAGGAAAGATAGAGAAAACACTTCAGTATGTAGAATTGGGCAAAAATTTGATGAGTAACACCTCAAAAGTACAGATAACAAAAGCAAAAATAGACAAATGGGATTATATCTAACTAAAAACCAAAAGAAACAATTAACAGAGTGAAATGACAACCTATAGGGTTGGAGAAAATATTTGCAAACTATACATCAGACAAGGAATTGATATCCACAATATATAATGAATTCATACAACTTAACAATAAAAGAACAAATAATTTGTTTAAAAAAATGTGTAAAGGAGCTGAATAGATATTTCTCAAATAATTACATACAAATAGCCAACAGGTATATGAAAAAATGCTCGATATCAATAAACATCAGGGAAATGCAAATCAAAACCACACTGAAATATCATCTCACCCCAGTTAGGCTGGCTATTATCACAAGACAGAGAATAACAAATGCCAGTGAGGATGTGGAGAAAGGGGAATGTTTTTACACTGTTGCTAGGACTGTTGGTGGGACTGTAAATTATTACAGACAATATGGAAAACAGTACAGAGATTTCTCAAACAACTATAGACAGAACTACCCTATTATCCAGAAATCCCTCTACTGGGTATATACCCAAAAGAAAAGAAATCATCATGTCAAAGACCTGCACTCCTGTGTTTACCACAGCTTTATTTACAATAGCCAAGTTATGGAACCGAAGTAAATGTCTATCAGCAAATGACTGGATGAAGAAAATGTGATATATATACACAATGGAATACTACTCAGCCGTTAAAAAGAATGAGAATCTGCCATTCATAGCCTCATGGATGAGCTTGGAGAAAATGATGGTAAGCAAAATAAGCCAGAAACAGATAGAGAAATACTGCATGTCCTCACTAATAAATGGGAGCTAACAAATAAATAAATAAATACATATATAAATAAACAAATAAGAAAGAACAAAAGAAAGAAAGAAAAGAACAATCACCACAATACACAGAAGTTTCAGAAGGAGAAAACAGATCAGTTGTTACTAGCAGTAGGAAAGGAAGATGAGGAAGGGAGTAAGTGAGAAATGAATTAATGGACACAAAGAATGAAAACATTTTGTAATGATGAATAAGCTAATTATTCTGATTTGATCATCACACAATGTACACAGATATTTATATTCAACTATGTACCCCACAAATATGAATAATTATGTTTCAGTAAAAAAAAACAAGCAAAAATTTTTCTAATTCTATGACCTGTACAAGGTTATAACCTCTCAGAAACCTCTATTCTCCTATCTGCTAAATGGGGATATCACTCCTTGCCTCATAGGATTGTGTGGGATTAAAGCGAGGTAATGGGAGTGATTGGCATTGTATCATCACAAAAATAGTTACCAGACTCTGTCTTTTACACATACAGAATTTTCACAATGAACCTATGAAGTAGATACCATTATCATCATTATTGCAATTTTACAAATGAGGAATAGAAGTACAAAGAGGCTAAGTAGGTTGCATAATATTGTGAACCTAGTAAATAGTAGAGCCAGGATTTAAATGTAAGCAGTCTGGCTGCTTTTATTCACAATGATATGCCTACACCTTGAGTAGGTAAATCAAACATTGTAGCTATTTTTAATCAGTAATAATAGTAGGATTCAAGAATGTGGATTCAAATTTAGTCCATCTGTACAAATATGAATAACTAACTTTTCTTTATTACTTGTGAATATAATATTCTTTATCTATTAAATGAGAATCAGAGCACATATATCTAAGAAAAAGTTCTTAGATAATGCAAGTTCACAAATAAAATACTGAAATATATTACATTAAAGTAATGTAAATATATAAATCAGTAAGTTTGTTTGGTATTCTGTATTTTGTTTCAATGAACGATTAAAAATAATGTTGATGTCAATAAGAAAAATCAAACAAAAAGACTCAGAAATAAAGAGATCTTAGAAACTAAAACTTATGACCACAATTTTTTCTTCCAGCAACACAGTAGACTAGATATTCTAAATCCCCCAAGTATCTAATAATGTTAAGTAAGATATTTTTAAACCCCTCTAATGAGTGATCTGCAGGAAACAAGAGTAACATTGTGTAACAAGACAAATAGCAGGGGCTGGATTCCAAGGAGTTAAGTTAGCAGTGAAGCCACCGGGTATCCCGCAGACACTCACAGAGATGAAAGATCTGAAGCTTCAGAACACCTTGACAAGCAGAGACCTGACTAGCATCCACTAGGAATTAAAAATGGATAAAGGAAAGGCTACACTCTTATGGAAGGAAAGAACTAGTACAAAAAATATATTTAAAAACAAAAATGTCACTTGAGGTAGACAACAAGAAAAATTATCAGTCTCCACTCAGTTTCTTGGTCAAAAGAAAAAAACCCTCTTTTTTGAACTTGTGTCTACCAACCGGTTTGAAATTGGATTTGGAGCCTAACTCTACATTAGTTATGTGGTTTCCAAAGCCAAAAAAGTGGGTTTTAAATGTAATGTAGTGCTTCAGATGCCAGACAGAAACAAATGAAACATCTGTCCTGAAGGAGTGTTTTCTGTACCCCAACCTCAAAGAAAATTCCCAGAATGATGACAAATATGGATTCAAAGTAAACACACCCAACACATAAATACACATTAATAATTCACAAGGAAATAAGCTTCCATGGGCAATTACCAGCAGAAATAACAAGAGAATCAGAACAGAATAATATTAAATAAAATACAAGGGGAAAAATTAGTATAAGAGTACAAATTAATGAAAGAAAAATAAACATACAATTGAGAAAAATTTAAAAGTGAAAAGTTAATGCTATAAAAAGGCTAAAAACTTACAAATCATAGGCAAGTTTGTTCAAGAAAATGAGAGAGAAGTAATATGTAAACAATATTAGGAATGAAAAGGAGATAACCATAGTTATAAAAGAGATTAAAAATATAAAATGAGAATGCCATAAACAATCTATTTCATTCAACTTGTACATTTAGATGAAATGGACTAATTCTTAGGAAAATGTAATTTACAGAACTGACCCTAGAAAAAATAGAAAATCTATGGTCCTATAACTATTAATGACATTGAAGTTAAAGTTGAAAACATGTGCACACACACACACACACACACACACACACACACACACACAGTATGAGATATTTCACTGGGATTTCTAGCAAATAATTACCAGGTAATTCCAATCTTTTCTAATTTTTTTTATAAACTATGGGGAAAAAAAAGAACACTTTCTAACTCACTCTGTGAGGCAGATATATATTTACTACAAACCAGAAAAGAACTGTATAAGAAAACAAAATTATAGGCCAATTAGTCTCATAAACATGGTTGGAAAGTAATAAATAAAATATTAGCAAACTAACAGAATATAAAAAGTATATTTCAGGACCAATTGGAGTCATCTCATTTACAGGGATGCTTTCATTTTAATATCCTGTACTTTATTTAATTTATTAACAGATTTTTTTTTAAAAAAAGACACAGTTTCAAAAAACATGACATAAAGCTTTAAATAAAATACCATTTCTATTATAATAAAAAGCTTTTAGCAAACCAGTAGACCTCATAGTTCTATCTAAATAATTACACAGTAAGTAGCACTATAATCATATTACAAAATATATACAAATAAAATAAGATCTGGTCAAAGGTATCTAAATAATTCTAAAGCAAAATAAAGTTTAATGGTAAAACAAGAACAAAGAAGCAATTAGAAACTATTTAAAAATGCAGATCAAGACGAAAATGCCAAGCTTCACCACTTTAAGTTTGTATAAGCACTATATAGATATAGCATGAAAGAAAAAGCAAAAAATAAAGTTGAATATACTAAAATTCCAAAAAAATCTTGGTAGCTATTCACAAATTTCTTGGTTGTGTACTCAGAAAATTCAAAAGAATCCAGGATTAATAAGAGAGTTTAGCAAAGTTCATGGACATAAGGTTGTTTCCCCAAACATAATTATATTTATATACAAGAGCAAAAAAGTGGGAATACAATTTTATAAAAATAGAAAAAATGCAAAAAATATTCATGGATAACTCTAACAAATAGTATGCAAAATATTTATAGAGAAAATGTACAGAACTTTAGAAAAATAACAATAAAGAAGTCCTCAATAAAGTGAGATCCATTACTTCTTTGGAAAGGTTAACTAAATATATTGATTCTCCCTAAAATTATCTTTAGATTAAATGGAGTTCTAATAAAAATTTTGACACATTTTTTTCATGGAAATTGACAAGATAACCAATAATTCTGTAAATATATGGTCAATATTCAATAGTAACTGGCAAAAATTAAAAATTCTGACAGCAACAATGAGAATTCTCAGAAACTGTTGATAGGAATATAAATTGGTAAAACTTAGTTTAGCATTTTCTTGTAATGTAGAACATTTGCCTTATTTATTACTCAGCAGTTGTACCCTAGACATTCTTATACAAGGAGAGGAAACATACAACTGGAATCATGTACAAGAAATTTCACAAAAGTATTATTCCTCACAAAGACAAAACAAATTTAAAAACTGGCAAAACCCAATAATTTAAAAATCTATTGATATGGGAATAAATAAACCAATTATGGAATCAGCCCCCATTTATTTTCTTCTCCGTATGACACCATTGCACAAAATCCCAAAATAACTTTCTCTTTGGGTTGACAATTACAAAAACGCATCCCTCCTCTGGGCTGATACCTGAAGTTGGTGAGCAGTAGCTTGGTGTTGATTTTAGTCTCTACTTCTACTGGCTACCTGTGTATGACAATCTCATATATTCATACAATAGAATTCTGAACATTCAAAAATATTCTTGAATAAATGAATGAATGACTACAAACATGTTCATAAAAACTTACAACTAAGTCTCAGCCTCAAATTGCTGCTAATTCAGTTGTTTCTCTCCACTGCTTATATTCTGAAAACAATTATAACTCAAATATCTGTGGGTATAAATGAAGCCACATGAGCATCTCTCCTTCCTTATTCCAATGTTAATTAGTTATGAAAAGCATTCTTTGGATATGCTCAGTCCCTCCACACCCAGTCTCAATTTAGTCAACTGTACCATCACTCATCCAGTATCTTAACTTCCTTACCACTCCAGCAATGAAGTCAGTTTTCCTCCCGGTCCCTACACCTGTTCTCTGAGCTTACCCATGCACTCCATAGCAGACACTCCTGTGTGGCCATGCCATGTGCCCTGGGCCTAGGTAAACTTAGCTGCAGCTGGATGTGCAGTTTCTGTGTACATTGATGGCATTCCCCCTAAAGTGCTTGCCAAATCTTTCAGCTTTCTGCCTCAGGGCTTTCTCTGAGCTGTGGTTACTGCTCAATCTCTACCCCAAAGTTTCTGGGAGTTAACGCCCCCTGGGTCAACCATCAATCACTGGCCATGATAACTGTCAATTGCCAGTCCTTTGTTGAGACCATTTTGAGGTGCTTGCTTTTTCCTTCCTCACTGGGTCAGCAGCAGCATAGGGCCCCAGCAGGTCAGTGCAGTGACCTTTACTGTCTTCTCCTCTTTGCCTGTCTGGCTTTTGGGATCATCTCCTAATAATCTGTCTGTAACTCAAGTTCTTATATCGAGATTTGGTTCAGAAAAAGCCATAGATGAAATTCTAATTAACAAATTTAATATATTCCTGTATTTATCTTGTCACTTTTGCAAGATTTGACCTTATGACTCCTTTTCCTATAAAATTTTCTTACATTGACTTTTCTCATAGTGGGTCCCTGGTCTGTTTCTGCTTTGAAGATGACTCTTTTGTTGGCTTCTAGTTTTCACATTAAGCCAAGAATCCCTTGCATCTGTTCTTAGGTCTCTCTGGTTCTTGTTCCGTGAACTTCCTGCATGATATCCATTCTCTCGGGCTCAATAGCTACCTATCCATACGTTGATGGCTATCAAATCTATGCCTAAAGTTTGTGTCTCTCTAGAGTTGCAGACACATATTTTCATTTGCCTGTTGTGTATTCCCACTTAGATATCCCCAAAAGCACCTCTTAATACTTATATACCTATAACCGTACTTGTTATATTTCCTTACCCCAAATAAGCCCTTCTCTTTTTATATATTTTATGATATATACACGTCCTCCCATCATCCACATTTTTACCCATTCTTGTCACTCTTATTTCTTTCTTCTTCCTCATTTCCTACAGAAATCAGCTCTACAAATTCCATATGCCGTATATGTATACACACATGCAGCATACATCTATTCCATTTGTATGTGTGTATATATATTCCATATGCATATATATATTATCTCTAAGTTTCATATATATTCCATATACAGTTGACTCTTGACAAGTTTGGACTGCATAGGTCCACTTAAAGGCAGATTTTTTTCAATAAACATATTAGAAAATTTTTTGGAAATTTGCAACAATTTGGAAAAAAACTCGCAGACAAACTGCGCAGCCTTAGAAATATCAAAAGATTTAAGAAAAAGCTAGGTACATCATCAATCCATAAAATATATGTAGATTCTAATCTATTTTATCATTTGCTACCATAAAATTATGCAAATCTATTATAATAAGTTAAAATTTATCAAAACTTACAGACAGACTGTATATGGCACCAGTCACAGTTAGGAGAAATGTAAACAAACATAAACATGCAGTATTAAGTTATAAGTGCATAAAATTAACTCCAGTAATATTGTCTTACTGTAATAATTTAGTAGCTACCTCCTGTTTCTACTGCAGTTAGCTCAAGTGTTGTGAATATCCGCTTAAAACGCCATGTGATGCTAATCATCTCCCTATGAACAGTTCATCTCTGCGGTAAATTGCATATCACAGTAAAAAACGATCTCTCACAGTTCTTGCGTATCTTTCATTGTGTTTAGTGCAATATTGTAACTCCTGAATAACACCATGGGACCCATACAAAGTGCCACTAGTGATGCTGGAAGTATTCCCAAGAAGCAGAGAAAAGTCATGACATTACAAGAAAAAGCTCAATTGGTTTATTTGTACCATAGATTGAGGTCTGCCGCAGCAGTTTGTCCACCATTTCTGGATAAATGAGTTCAGCATAAGGACCATTGTGAAAAAAGAAAAGGAAATTCATGAAGGCATCACTGCAGCTATACCAACCACAGACCTCATGAATTTTTTTTTCACATTATCTTTTCATTTTTGCTGTTCAGTGTTAGTAATACGTATAACATCTAGTGTTTTGTATCATGTAAGACAAAATTGTTGTAGATACTGACAGATGATTTGTCTGTGAACAGATGATCATCTTGAAAACAGATGAAGTAAATTTGTGATACCAATAAATAACAGTATAGTACTGTACATGTATTTTCTCTTATAATTTTCTGAATCATATTTTCTTTTCTCTAGCTTACTTTATTGTAACAATACATTATATAGTACATATGACATACAAAAGAAGTGTTAATCTACTGTTTTGGTTATCGTAAGACTTCTAGTCAACAGTACACTACCAGCAGTTAAGTTCAGGGGGAATCAAAAGTTATAGGTGAATTTTCAACTTCCCAAGACAAGGGGGTAGGAGGAGGTTAGGCTGACACGTCTAACCACGATGTTGTTCACGGGTCAACTGTATATGTATTTCATGCATATGTATAGAATGTGTGTGTGAGCATGAGTGTGTGTGATTTATAACATTTTTACTGTCCTTTTCCTGAGTAATGTCTTCATCCTTTGTCTTCTAGACTATTACACCATCAATCCACCAGTCACACTGTTTATTTTTATCACAGCTGTCTCTAAGAAATTGAATTTGTAAAGATACCTAATAAATTCTGCAGATTAAAAAAAATTTAAATTATACCAGTAAAGATTAATGATTCTGGAAGAATTGACAAGTGATATTTACAGTCTACTCCATAGTACTGCAGACTTTTTAAAGTGCAGATTATTCCAGCATATAATGGTAAGTCACTAAAGAATCAAAACTGACTTTTCTTGCTTCCTCTGTACTATAAACAGATTCATTTGAAATACTTTCAGCCCTTTTTATTCAACTAATTTCTGATCGCTACCCAAGGAAGATAGTTAAAATAGGCCATTGACAGAGTGATAATACTTATTTTCTCAACAATGATCTTTTGTAGGTGATAAAATGATACTTCCCTTGTAAAGGGAAAGGGCAGCTGCCTACAAAACAACAGTGATCTTCTAAGGTGTGAGCAAGAGAAAATGTATTGTGCAATAAATCTACGAAGTGAGGAGTTATTTCAGGACTACCGGATGACGTCAAATGTGGTCTTTTGAAGGTCAGAAATTTCGTGATCTACGTTATTAGAAATCTCAAGTAGTACTGCAGTATCTTAATCTGATTTTTTTTATGTAAATTACTTTGTTGGTCTTTACAACTAGATTTAAAAAAAAAATAGGGCTATATGTATTACTTCCAATCTTTGAAAGTTCCAAAATTGAATGTAGGACGCAATTAAGAGAATCTGAAGAGAATGAATAGCAGTATTTAAAAGATTTGCCACTGACTACAGAATAAAATTCAGATTTCTAAACATGGCAAACAAAGATGTTCACAAACTGGCAGCTATCTCCCTTTCCTGGCTGGTCTCCAGCACTCTCAACATACCACAGCTGGACACAGTATGCTGCAAACATGCACCCAAAGTCCACAATACCTGAACATTATAAGGCCTTCTTTGCATCAGTGTTACCACATCAATATCACTGTTAGGCATTTTGTGATGGTAAACATTTATTCATTCTTTAAGGCACAGAAGACATGTACTCTTTCTGTCAACTCTTTACAGCGACTCTCCAGGCAGTATATAACTTTGTATATATACGTTTGATATAGTCATTATCATACAATTCACAAATTATCATGTATTTAAAGGCTTTCCATTTCTCCTAGGACCAGTCACACAATCCCAGAAATGATTTCTGATAAGGAATGAATTGTGTCCCCCAAGTTTTATGCATTAGAAACTTGATGGCCACTGTAACTGTTGAAAGGATGGAAAATCCTATTACAGTAATTGAAATGTGGGGCCTTGAAGAGGGGATTGGATTGTGAGGACTGTGCCTACTGAATGGATTGATCCATTCACTGAGTAATAAGTTGATAGATTAATGGTGGTCATGAGCATGGTTCTGATGGCTTTAAAAGGAGCCAGTTGAGAAAATTAGCTCTTTCTCTGCTTCTGCCATCTTGCAATGTGATACCCTGTGTTGCTGAGGTCACCACCAAGGAAGACCCTTGCCAGATGTGTTCCCTGGACTTTGGGCTTCCCAGCCTCTAAATCTGTAAGCAATAAATTTTGTTTTCTTACAAATTATCCAGTTCCAGGTATTTTGTTATAAACAGCAGAAACAGACTAATAGAATTTCCAAACCCTTCTCCACTCTCTACCACCATTATCCTGACTGCCCACTGGGAATTTCTTTTAATTCTTTTAATATACTTGCTGAGTTCCATTTCTCCCTTATCTCAATGTTTACTCATCCCCACAGGCTCAACTTAAAAGTCAACCTGGCAAGAAATCTCCTTTGATCCCTAGAATAGGTGAAGTTAACTTGTTCCCAAATTCCCAAAGGTCCTTTCAGTCTCTATTATAATGTTATTTATTTATAATTTATTGTGTTGTTTTTTTTTTTCCCAGCAGAATGGAAGCTCCATAAGGACAGAGGTGATCTTTCTCTATTATTTACTGCTGTTTTTCTCTAAGTTGATTTGTTACCTGGCACATTACAGGTAGTTTATAAACACTAGTTAAATCAACAAATAAGTAATGAATTCACCACTTTGTTATACTGTAAATGTCTCTCAATCAGTATTTGTCTTTCATATTTCCATAAACCCACTCATCCATCCCTTCACTCATTCAACATTTACTGCAAATCTACTAGGTACCCGACACCATTATAACCTCCAGAGATGTACAAGAGCATGAGACAGAGCTCTGGTACTGAAGAAACACAGACTGGATAGGTGAGGGTATAAGCAAGCATGCTGCTTATGACGAATGATGTGCACATGGGTAGACTATTTTCCTAATCCTGCTACATCATTTCTTCCCAGGCCACAGAGTTTTCTTCACCAATGGGCATGTGATAACAAATGGCTTTATCAGAGTCAATCCAAAATCATGCAAGAGAAATACTCTCTCTTTCTGTACTGGTTGTAAACTTGGCTGCTTAGTGCTGCAGGCAGTCGTTCCTCCACCTTATGAAACTAGGGGATAAAGCTAATGAAGGAAAGCAGAACTAAGAGACAAAGTAAGACTATTTGAGCCCTCAAATACTGATGTTTTGATCTACTCCTGAATATTTCAGCTACATGAGACAGTAAATTTCTTCCTCATTTATGTGTTTTCAGTTCGTTTGTTGCATGAAGTTGGTTTGAGTTAGGCTTTCTGTCACATAAACTGGAATTTCTTACTGACACATGGAATTATAGATGAGGTGAAATTTGAACTGGTTTTTGAAAGTTAAGGAGAAGTTTTTCAAGAGGAAAGTAATAACATTAATACTATTAATAGTGATAACTGTGTTAGCTCTTATTTTGCCATAGCACTGTTTCTCTGTTTTAAGTGACTTGCATATATTAGGGAATAGGATTAGAAAAAGCTCAGAGGCATAAAAGACAACAATGAACTTGAGGTACAGTGTCTACCTCGGTGTCTTCAATAGGGTGTTTATGGGGGGGAGGAGGGAAAACAAGAGACCAAGATGAGAATGAAACACAACAATGAAGCTAGATTGGAAATAATTCCATATAAAATGATGCTAAATAGCAAATCTGACTTCATTTCTGTCCAATAAAAATATACAAATGTGGTCAGTCCAATCATAATTTCCCATAATGAGAGTTCTTCTTAAAATACAAAACCAAATGACATCCAGATTTAATTTTATAAAAAGCTCCAAATGGATGTTAGAGCAGGATTCTAGGGAGGTTAAGTGACTTCTTCTAGATAAAATTAGGCAACTAAGTATGAGCTAAAATGAAATGCAATTACATTTACAAATCTTGCATTTAAAAAATTACAGTTACCAATCTGGAACTCTTTCCACAATACCCCACGTACCAACCAAGTGGTAGTTGTTATAGGTACCAACAAAGTTTTCTTAACTTCCACAGACAAAAGAGCAGAGGCTCAAAAAACTATAGACTTTAGCACTAAATAACACTGGTTCTACTCTCAGTTCTTTGACTTAGTAACTGTGACCCTCAGCAGTCGCTTGACTTTATAAAGTGTCTTTTTTTCTCATCTGTAACACAGGAATTGTATATCTCCCCTTTTCATAGTGTTATTTTATAAATTAAATGAGAAAATGTTTAGCACAATGCCAATAACACACACATTTAGTCTTTACTTAATAAGAGTAAAATAAATATATTATTATAATAACAATAAATATTTTCTCTTCTATTTATGTCCAACTGATATGGTTATAATTAATTTCAGCAATGAGTAAGTATAAGTCCATTTTGTCTTAGAATGTGGTCATTTTTTTTTTTATTAGGTTGTTTGAAGGTTGGGGTAAAGAGGGCTCAGGTAAGTACTAGGGACCAGAAAATGCATTAGATAATATGGTTTTCCTTAAGTAGAAAGTACAAAGTTGTATCTCATTATATCAAGTTCCTTTAGGAGCTATAAGACATCTGATCATGATAAAATATGAATTAACACTTGCTATATGCAAGAAATCAGATGTGAGCACTATAAAAAAGAGTCGTTTTTTGATTCTAAAGAGATCATCTCCATAGGGCCTTTTGTTTCCCCCAGTTGAAGTGGCCACCTGTAGATCTCAAATCTCTTGATCAGAGACTTGTTTGAAGTAAAGTATCAGATATGCATGGATCAATTTCCAGAACCAGATGAGGGGGAAGCAAATTGGTTAATACGGTGTTAGTGTGAGTTTGCCAAGCAGCGGGCCAGCAGCTGGCCGTAGAGAACAGATACAAGATTTCAGACATAGAAAGTGAAGAGTAACAGCTGATGCACATTTGCACTGTTGATTGCTCCTTGGGCCCAAAGCCAAGAGCTAGTCCCTGATGGAGAAACTACCTATGGACTTTGAACTTTGCTCCAGTAAAATCATGGGAAACAAGGAACTTTCTCTGCTGGGATGGCCATCAGGTTGCTTGACTTCAATTTTGGTTTATCCATCTCATCTGGATTGTGTTTTGGAAACCTGGTAGAAAAAGAAGGGAATAGAGCTATTTAAAGATCTGGGAATACTGATTGGAGAGGAAGGAAATGTTATAATTAAGATGTTGTTCAAAGATAGGAGCCAATAGTAATGAATCTTCAGGGAATCTTGAGAATGGAGACATTAGGGCCTTTATATTAGGGCCAAGGATTTGGCCTCAAACACTCTAGTAAACTGTTATGACCCCAGGCATGTTTAAAAACTGAAGAGCAAGATGAGAAGAGAGAAAAACAGAGGAAAAAGCATAGAGAAATATGAAGGGTAGGGAGAATCAGAGACATCCTAAAATGATGCATTTACTCAACATATTTTTAAGATCTACTATGCATATGTCCTATATTAGGAACTGATCATAGAAAACCAATTAAAATTCTCACATTTGAGGGGCTCAAACTCTGGATGAGAAAAAAAAAAGCTAGGAAAATAAAGTACAATGCAAAATTGTTTTGGTTCGAGACATAAATAGCAATAAATTATCTATTACTGGGGTACCATGACATGAAACAAAAAGAATAAAATTACCAGAAAATCTAACTTATTTAGAAAAAGTCAAGAAAAATAAAATTTGATAACCTGGATATCACATCTTTCTGAACCTACAATACCATGCAAGGTTCATGTTTTTTTTTTTTTTTTTTTTTTTTTTTTTTTTTTTTT